>NC_063205.1:15643227-15733227 GCF_017589495.1 Alosa alosa
TGTGTGTGTGTGCATGTGTGTGTGTGTGTGTGTGTGTGTGTGTCTTTGTGTGTGTGTGTGTGTGTGTGTGTGTGTGTATGTGTGTGTGTGTGTGTGTGTGCTGATGATGATCTGTAATAGAGATTGGAGGGTTAGTAGCGTCCGTCACACTTCTGACTGGGCTACCTCTGTTGCCCTTTAACACACAAACCCAACACTGGACACATCACACATAAAAACAGCTGCATGTGCCTCTGACGCCATGCACACACACACCAGCTGACTTAATGTGGCCTGTGAACCTGTTGACCATGAGGAATGACCACACGACACATCACAGTTGCTTTTAGGAGTGGACTGTGCTAAGGAATTATGTGGCACTTCGTTTTATAGATCAAAACAATAAGGCATCACACTAAAGGGAGTAGTCTGTTCAACCCTTTGCTTTCTCTACACCTACTCCCCCCCTCTCTCTCTCTCTCTCTCTCTCTCTCTCTCTCTCTCTCTCTCTCTCTCTCTCTCTCTCTCTCTCTCTCTCCCTCTCTCTCTCCCTCTCTCTCTCAATCCTCCCTGTAAAGGTAGTCCTGGCCACACACACGCGGAGTGGAGATAAAGCCTTAGATGATAATTGTGTTTCACTAAATCACACTCAATCAATGATAAGGCTGACCCCCTCGTACCCCATGCCCCCCGACCCCCCCGGTCCCTCAGCAGTCCATCAGAGAGGCTCTCGGGCAGCAGGAGGCCGGTGCATGTGATTGCTGTTCCCCACCAACTGGCCGACGCAGCGGGTACTAATCACCGATGACCATCGCAGGTGGAGTTCCATCACTGAGAATCACATTCTCTTAGAAAGGGTCTTGTCTTGTGTGGTTGCCTAGCATCTCTGTGAGCGATCCACCGCCACTCCCAACAGCCCATCCACATCCCATAATCTACAGCAGCTTACACTCTTTGTCTTGGAGCCTGCTTTGAAGCCTGGCGTCTGGACAAGTCTGGACAAGTCTCTCTCTCTCTCTCTCTCTCTCTCTCTGTTGGCAGTGGTCTGGCTCAGGTTCACTGATGCGTCTCTGTGACAGACACAGACTATGGTCTGTCTGAGTTCTTTTTTCCCTGGGTGTTTGGATGTCAGGGCCACCTTGCTGCCTAATCCAGCTTAGCCTGACCCCCACCACCACCCCACCTCCCTCTCCCCCCTCGACATCAGAGTGGGACTCCAACCTCATACCCCCTCCCAACCAGCCACACACATACGCACACACACACGCACACACATACGCACGCACACACATACGCACACACACACACACACACACATACGCCACACACACACACACACACACACACACACACACACACACACACACACACACACACTGAAGCATCCCGTCCTCTCTGGTCACTCACATGGAGGTCTATCACAGATAAGACCCTGCAAAGCCCCCCCTTTGCGGCAGAAGCCTCACTCCTCAGCCAGACCTCAGACATGGCTCAACTGTCAGATCCTCCGTCTTCTGTCTTTGCCCGAGAACTGACCAGTGTCGTTCAAATTCTTGTCTTCCTACACCTTTTTCTAAACGTAGCTTCTCTTGCATTGAATTCAGGTCTTATAATAGCACGGTCCAACTGTTTGGCTGCGTTGCTGTTTGCATTACGTGTTTTACGCATTTTACGCATTACGCATTTTTTTTCACTTCACATGGGGTAGTGTGTAGCCAAGACTAATTGGCGTCTTGAGTAATTTGCATCTGTTTGTCTTCCTGTGGATGTCCCTCTGGCTGTGATGGGGACTAAAATATGTACATTTACATCTCTGAGGGGGAGAGATGATCAGTATGGATCATTGCTGGAGAAGGAGTTTAATTACTTCGACAAACTAACAGTGAAATGTTCAGTGTATATGCGTTGATTTAATTCTGGTAAGGGAGTTGCTGGTGTGTGTGTGTGTGTGTGCACGTGCGTGTGTGCGTCCGTACGCATGTGCATGTGTCTGTGTTTTGAGAAAAACTGATTTGACAGCCTACTCGAGTCTTCATTTAAATGCATTCAGACAGCAGTCAGTAGTGGTTTTTGGCACCTAGTGAAGTTGTCTCTAGATTGATTTTGAGGATTTGTCATCACTGTTACACACAAACAAATCATGTCTGTTCTGGTAATGAGGTTCTCCACTGATCAATGTAAAATGTTCTTTATTGATTCCTTAAATTGTAGCCACGGCATGTGCTGGAGTTATACTTCTGTCTAAAACGTTAGAATTATCTGGCTAGTCAAGGTAGCTGCACCATAGAAAGACACTTACGAAATCCGTCTTTTTTGAGTTCATAATCACAAAAGTCTACTTAGTTAAAAAACATCAGCTGGAAAGACTTCATAAACTAACACTAAAAGCTGAGAGAGTGGCATGTAGTTTTACACTTAGAGCTGTTGTTTTTTTAATGAAAAAACCTGCAGTGTACAGCTTTCATTATCCCTTTCTGTGGGTTGGTGTAGCCTTTATCACATTTCTGTCAGGTTCCTGAAATGAGAATGTGTGATATCATCATATCATATTATTTATAAAAACCCATTTACGTTTTGTTTTTGTTTTGTCCTAAAAATTATGCATTATTCATTTTTCAGATAAAAGTCTCACGGCAGAAACAATCTCTTTAATGTTACAGCAAATCCCACACATACACAGACACACACGCACAGACATACACACACACACACACACACACACAAAGAGAGAGAGAGAGAGAGAGAGAGAGAGAGAGAGAGACGCACATTCATTTCACTGAAAAAAAAAACATAAAAACAGACACCAAATCCACCCGGAGCTAAATGATTGGTGTCAGCTCTCGTGTGATGCATCTGTGTGTGCACACATGTACACACACATGCACATGCCCATGCACATATGTGCACACACACACACACAAGCCACACACATAAACAGACAGACACCTACACACACAAACACACACACACACACTCACATACGCACACCTGCTCACCACACTTCACATTTCTACAGAACACTCGCACTCCACACACACACACACACACACACACACACACACACACACACACACACACACACACACACAGACAGACTTGAGTTGTTATCAGGAACTGGCTGGTTTCCACACACCTGAACCTCCTGCTCCTCTCTCCAGCAGCCTCCCCCTGGCGCCCCTCAGAGCTCCTGCGTGTCCGGGCCTCGCTCGGCGGCTGGTTGTTGACGAGGAGCTGGTGGGGCCCCTGGAGAACGGAGGCCTGTTTGTCTGCAGGCTAGCGCTGAGTGCTAACCCTCTAATGATGCACAGGCCTCACAGCCCAGAGGGGGGAAACCTAGCCAGCAGTCTACCATCCCCTCCTCCAGCTTCTCTCCAGGGGCCCCCTGGGTCAGTCCAGAGTCAGGGAAAGAGAGGAGGGAGGGATGAAGAGAGTTATAAAAGGATAGAGAGAGAGAGATCAAGACAGAGGTAGAGTGAGCCAGAGTGAACGAAAGAGAGGAGGGAGGGATGGAGAGTTATAAAAGGATAGAGAGAGAGCGATCAAGACAGAGGTAGAGTGAGCCAGAGTGAACGAAAGAGGAGGAGGGATGAGAGTTATAAAAGGATAGAGAGAGAGCAATCAAGACAGAGGTAGAGTGAGCCAGAGTGAACGAAAGAGAGGAGGGAGGGATGGAGAGAGTTATAAAAGGATAGAGAGAGAGAGAGATCAAGACAGAGGTAGAGTGAGCCAGAGTGAACGAAAGAGAGGAGGGAGTAGGGGAAAGGGATGGAGGGAGAGCAAGATACAGGTAAAGAGTGAGTGAAAGAGAGAAAGAGAGAGAGAGAGAGAGAGAAGGAGAGAGAAGGAAAAGCCCTGGAGATGTTTACTGCTCCCTGCAGATAGCATTGCGGGCAGGAGGGCCCCTAAAACTCATCTGGATGGGATGCTTCCCCTGATGGCTGTCTGTGAGACAGCCAATTAATGTCAGAAAGCCTCCGCTGCTGCACCCCAACGAGTCGGGCTCAGCCAGCACGACCCATTAGCTGTCATGTACTGACTCCGCTAACACAGCTTGTGTGTGAAGATGATGTCTGCTTCAGCGTGATGCTAAGTAGGAATCTCGGGCTCGGCTTAAATAATAATCACAAACATTTTCCGTGTGCGTTATATGTTTGACATTCTATTTAGACTCTACTTGACATTGCCGTGGCTTCATGATTAAAACCCTTCATGGTCTTTTCAGATGCAGAGAATATATCAAACGAGCTGAATGCTAATATCATTACAGCAGTTGCCTTGATGCCTATTCAATTCCGGTATGTTCTGCATTGGATTTATAGAGGAGAGGCAGTGGCAACTCTCATAACTGTCGACGCATTATTATGTTATCATAGCCGGGGCTGGAGGAACTTTATTAAAGAGGTGCATAGCTGCCGGCATTTCTCATATGATACCGAACAAGTAGGCACCACCAGAGGAGGAGGAGGAGGTGGAGGTCTGCTGTCCTCTCTGCTGTGGCTAGAGACCTTGGAGATGGAATGAATCTCTTCCCTCGGTACGGAAGAAGGGTCACGACTGGGATGTTATCAAACGGCAGTGTGTGTTTTGGCTCTAAGGGGACCTACCCGTGTGAGTGTTAGTGTTCTGTGTGTGTGTGTGTGTGTGTGTGTGTGTGTGTGTGTGTGTGTGTGTGTGTGTGTGTGTGTCTGTGTGTGTGTGTGTGTGTGTGTGTGTGTGTGTGTGTGTGTGTGTGTGTGTGTGTGTGTGTGTGTGTGTGTCTGTCCACATGTCTGAGTTTGAGAAATGGTTGCTAATTGGGCCAGAGGCCTTTCCAGTCTTGGGTGATATGATGTGCACTGCAACTCTCACTCTATCTGTTTCTTCCTCCTTTTTTTCTCTCTGTATCTCTCCCTTTATCACCCTCTCTCTTGCTCTCTCATTTTGTCTCCTTGCCTCCGCCTTTCCTTCTCCCTCTCTCTCTCTCTCTCTCACTCTCTCTCCCTCTCTCTCTTTCTCTCTCACTCTCTGTCTCACTCTCTCTCTCTCTCTCTCTCTCTCTCTCTCTCTTGACACTTTTCTGGCCCGCTCCCTCCATTCCCACGGTCAGGAATATGATGGAACTAATCCATAAAGCCCCTGAAATTTCCAACGGCGCCTGACAGAAAATGTAATCATTTGTGTCAGAGCCGCCACATGGAGAAAGCCTCCTCTTGTCAGATGCTAGATCCGTACGGGTGCCTCTCACCGAGGTCATTTTGGGTGTTCTTACGCCCAACTACGTGGACAAATACCCCAATAAATCATTCTGAGGCTCATCATTGCCAGAAGCTGCGATATCCTCCCTTTCTCTCTCTCCGATGCATTATGCAAAGGCTTGAGAGATTTTCCTGACATATTGATGACTTATTTTTTTTCCCTCAGTGCAGGGACACTAATTTCCGATGGAGTATAAATAAAATGATAAAACACAGAGGAGGTTAGACCTGCACAGAGTGATAATAATAACTCATTCCTTTTCAAGCTGTGGCTGGTAGGACAGTCTTTTGGATACAACAAATATTAGCGATCATACCCAAGCGGGAAATTGTTAGAACTTGAGGTTATCATCACAAGCAAGTGGCAACACAAGAAGACATAGAGCATTTTTATCAGTACTCATTAGATGCAACACATGCTGAAAGCTTTTTGGGACATACAAACAAGTGCAGGTGTTGAATGCTGATGAAGGCTTTTTTATGCTCTTGGTGTTTTGAAGTTGAATGCAAAAAGAAATAAATCAATTTAATCTTAAACTTCCAAAAGTATTGCATGGGTTAGTCCCTTCTAAGTGTACATTTATGAGTTTGTGTATGCTTGTCTTCATCAATCCATCTCATTTCATGTTTGACTGTGGTCCTATGCACATATATCTACTGTAGGAGTTGTTTTGAATATATTATGGTACAGTTTATATAACAAGTGCTTTCCATTCATAGAGTTGAATTTTAATTTAATTGATTTATTATGAATGTTGTTTGTGTTGTCGTCACCCAAATGACCTCAGATGTGCTTTTAGAACTTTTTTGTTTTTTAAATCTAAGCTTTAAAACTCACTTTTTTCACTTTGCATTTGGCTTTGTATGCATGTAGTGTTTGGCACCTATTATAAAGCACCTTGGTTTGAAATGTGCTATTTAAACAAAATGTACTTATGTACTCTTGCTCTCTCTGTGTCTCCATGCAGAAATGGAAGATTCCTGAAAGGGCGTCGGCCACCGTAGGGCCCCCGCAGGGCTTCTCGCGCATCCCCCTGGAGTCCCTCAGCTGTCTGGGAGGCTCCACCTCCGCTGTGTCTGACCGACTGCACAGGAGCGTCTGCGGCAGAAGTGGTGGCAGCGGGGGCGTTGGCATGGGGACGAGGACTGATTCGTCCCAGCACACGGTGCCCCACCACATCGCCCCGCGCAGCGACTCCATCATTTACGAAGGCTTCGCGTCCTCCTGTGCCAGTCAGGGCTCCAGTGTGGCCTAGACTCGAGGCTCCCCCACACCCAGACACACTTAAACACCCTCTTCCCTTCTCTCCACCCTTCGGCCAGGGCTTTGAGAGACACTTCCGGGGGTGGGGGCTCGGAGACCCACTTTAGCTCCCAAAGCCTTAGCTCCAGCTCAGGACCACAGATGGTGCTTCAAGGCTCCCAGGCAGAGAGCACTTCCAGCGGGGAGCCCGGACTCCTAAGGGCCCTGGGGCTCAGGTGGTTCTCCCACCAACCAACCAACCTACCAACCAACGCAAGCACTTACCTGCATAAGGGATGTCTCTGTCTCTTTGACCCCTTCAGAGAACAAGAACAGTAGTAGATCATTAGGCTTTAAAAAAACATATGAGACTACAGAGATGGAACACTCTCAAGAGCAATACTGGATGACTAAGGATATTTCGGGTATAGATGTACTTTTTTGTTGTCGTCGTTATTGTTTTTTCCTCCATTTATAGTTTCCATCGAAACATAATCTTAATGCGGGGGTTGTCTCCTTATCCTCTGTGTAGCAATAGGCTGGCTGGAAATTTTTTTTTTTTTTTTGCAATATGAAATGAGATGCTGTTTGGGGTCGAAAGAATCAGGAGACAAAAAAAATAATAATATAAGAAATAGAGCTTTATTTCCAAAATCAGTCGTTCCCTCCCTCCCTCCCTCATTTCCCACATCTCTTTCTCTCGGTTGGTCTTGCTTTCAGAGGTATGAGGTAAATGCATTCTACATCGCCGCTTGTAGGCCGGTAGTTTAATGGTAATGGCTCCTGTGCTTGCAATAGCTGTGGAAAGCACAAAAAAAACTAAATCCAGACAATACTTTGTTGTCAAACTTGAAAACAAATGACTCTGTCTCCATTGCTATTCTTGACCACAGCGGAAACCACCGGGTGGTGGCCCTGCCTCCCTCCCTCTGTATCCTGGCATGACAAATCTTCAAAAGACAAATATTTTCATTGTTCGGTCTCTCTCCCCCGTTTACTGCTTCCATTCCTCTGATTGCACAGAGCAATACGCACGGCTGAAACCGCTGAAAAATAACTGGGGGATAAAGGAGGAAGAAGAGAAGGAGAAAAAACACACTTACCGTTTTCCGAGTTAAATTCCCGACTATAAATTAAGCACCGAGATAAATTAAGCTATAACTATAAGTCGCACCAGAGTATAAGTCACACCAGTCAAAAAATCATGAATCTCATGAAGAGGAAAAAATCATATATATAAATATATATATGTTGCACCTGAGTCGCAGGACCAGCCAAACTATGACAAAAAGTGCGACTTATAGTCCGGAAAATACGGTAATCACTTTCCCGTCTGCAAAAAGAAAGAAAAGATGACTCCTGAGGAACAGCAAAGGGAGTCTTCTACACTGTGTGTGCTCAGAAACCATGACTCCACATTATCCTCATAGTTTTTACTTTAAAGGTCGTGGTGAACAGTAAAAAAAGAGAAATCTTCAATTAAAAAAACAAACTCAGCAATGGAAATGAGAACTAATGCAAAACAAATAATCCAAAACTACTGTATGAGGACACGATACTGTATGTTACAAGCGCTTTAGTGTGCAATTTGTTTTTCCCATTTGTCGACGCATGTAGTCAGGTTATCATCAGTCAACACCTAACGAATGATGGGGTGGTCGTGAGGCCACCTGCCCGGTGAGCAGTACTAACGTGTGTTTCCAGTCCACACCCTCTGTTTCTCTACGCAAGCTCTTGTAATGCAGGGTTGATGTCTGTAGCTCAGGGAATTTATTTTTCGTATCTATGACGAGAAAAAAAAAATACAACTTTTTGTTGATAAAAAAAAAAAAAAAAAAAAAGAAATCAGTCTCTTTCGACATCTTTCTGAAAGTTTGTGGAATGAAAGTGAATGCTTTTTTGAAACGGTAACATGAACTAGCTACCAAGCAGGGACTATATCTGAACCCTTACAGTACATAGTTTTCCATAAGCCGCGTGCTAACTTGTAACTCCTCATTTCCCATTCCATGTGTAATGATGTTATGTTAATGTAAAAATGAATTACTCTGTGAATAGTGTTGCTGGGGCATTACTGATTGGCATTATGTATGCAAATTCTTAATAATAATAATAATAATAATAATAATAATAATAATATAATGTTGTAATAATATGATACAATAATGATGTTTATTATTATTATTATTATTATTATTATTATTATTATATATGCTGAGTATGACTGTAATACTGATTACATAATGCTCTTTGTGATTCCCCTACTCTGTGATGGTCTGTAGATATTTAGAATATAAAAAATATGTTCATATGTTGTATTTTGTTCTGTTGGAAAATTGAAACTGATGCTGCAATCCTTTCATCACTTTATCTGGATACAGACAACTATGGGACAGTAGAAGACATAAAGCCAAAACACTAACGCAACTTTTACACAGCTCACCTCAGCTCACGCTTATTCAAACAGCATACTGTGTGATTTTCTCTCTTTCTTTTTTTCTATGAAACTCTTCATAATGACGAACAGAGTGAATTCTCAAAGGACAAGTGTATTTTTCTAGTTGTTCAGTATTTATAACCACTTTTGTATATGAAGCTGTATAGGTGTGTATGTTCACTCTTCTCCTTGATTTTCCCTTTGGAAAGAGAATCTGTTACAAGCAGTGTTACTTTGGTAATTTTTATTTATGCAATTCCAGCTGTTACATTAGACAACAATGCTATATTTTATCTTATAATTTCATAAATAAATAGATGAAATTATTTCAAATTATTCAGTCTCTCCACCATGTATTTTTTTCCATGCTCCCAAATATTAGTGTGTGTGTGTGTGTGTGTGTGTGTGTGTGTGTGTGCATGTGTGTGTGTCTGTCTGTCTGTCTGAGTGTGTGTTCAAATGTTTTGACCAATGACCAAGTTTACAACACCATAGAGCAATCAATAACTACTAATTTACAGTAAAAAGCAACAGATAGCATACAAGCCCTATTACCTTTCTGCCACCTTCGCTAACATACCCTGCCCCCCCTGCAACTGACAACCCCCCCCACACACACACACACACACACACATACTCATTTCATGGTCTATGGCTTCGATTAACCAAAGAAAAACAAAATATTTTAGTCTAATCTGCAAACTTTCTGTCCAAGACCTTCCTCGGGACCCCCTGAGTAAATCACCTATGGCCTACGGCTTTAAACTATGGGTCTTTCTAACCAATGTGTCCATTGAAGAGAGGCTAGAGCCTATGAAAAAGGTGTGAGGGCTCACCCACAAACAGCAACCTGACTGTTGAAAGGCACAATAGGGGCGTCTTCCTCTCAGCCTTGACTGTGTTTCCTTCCCACAGGACGACTGCGCGGGGGGAAACCACATTCTGATTTGTTTTCATTCCCCAGAGTCGAGGTCTCTTCTCACCTTGAGAAGTGACAACAAGAGAAGCGGGCCGGTGATTTGAGTCTTACTTACAGTAAAATATGTCTCAGCGCTGACTCAGCATGTCTGAGGAACATTATCTAACGGAAACATTTTCCACACGACTATTCTCCGGAAAAAAGAAAAAAAAAACTTGTGCAGATGTGTTGAGCTCAACTGTGACAGGTACATCAGTGGGTTAATTGCCTTATGGCAAATGTCCGCATGGAGTATGGATTTAAAAGGCATAGAGGGGAAACTAAAAAGGAAAAGACTCTTTGCATAATGCTGTGGATCAGGTCATGATCACCACAGAAATATATATTGAGGTGCTCAGAAAAACAAGGCAGGTGATCACTGCAAGTTCAAAACAAAAGTCTGAGAACTCCTGTGCTCATGGCATCATTTTGTTTTGTTTTGTTTGTTTTTTCCCCATGGAAAGGTAGAAATACAAACCCTGCCACTAATAGACCGTTCAAATGATCCTTTATTCAAATGTAATATTACTTTTCATTTCCTAAACTAAAAAGACAAGATATAGAAAAACTATCTAACATTTAAAACAGAATTTAATTGTGACCTGTGCATAGCAGTGAATGGCTCTGCATTGTTTTATGAACTCTTAGCTAAGTGTGCTACTACAGCAGGTGAGGGAAGGTGTATTTGAGAGCACCTGTATGGTCCACAGGTACCCAGAAAGGGGAATGTAGGGGAGGCCTCTGTTCCAATTTGGCAAAAGATGCTGGAGGGTAGCTTGGCCCTTATACTGCATCCCTGCCATTCTCCTTGCAGTGCACAACTACCTTTCCATACACTGCACCACACAGAAACATAGTATTCAACAGAAATAGCTGGTGGCCTCTTGATTATCTGCTTCATATATGTGGGAAAGATGGTGTTATCATAGTTATTCATTTCATATAGTGGCTGACATTAAATAAGTCATTGAACTGAGCATATATGATGTGTTCCAAAAAAGATACCAATTCCACAAGTGAAAAATCAACTGTCATGTCATATATTGCCATGATTTACTTAATACATTTTATTGACTATAAATAGAATACCACATACACCTTAATCTACCTGTGTGACATTACCATCCTCAGTAATGCACTGGGTTAAGCAAGGGTTAAGCCAGGGTTGAATTAGAATGTAATCAAATTGGTTTGAAGCTGGTTTCAAACTAATAACATAGAAGATTTGCACAAGGTGTTAAATATAGGCCTAATATAGAGAGTTGATCTACTGATTGTTATTAATCAGTTCATATTAATTTTATACAGAATCAAAATGGTAATATTGTAATTCTGTATGATTGACATTACTATTATTTCCCACAATATTTATTTTAGACGACATATAGGTTAATTACATAATTATTGTCAGTTAAGTTTTGTTATTTTTTCTGAAAATTGTGAAATATTACTTACTGTGAAACTATTAAAATTATATGAATGCTCCATACTGTAGTCTGCAAAGTTGGACAAATGTATTCATATTTCAAAAAACTTACCGAAAGTTTCATTTCTGAGAAATATCAACGCCTAACGGCTAATGCAACTTGATGTTTTCCATTTGCATAAGACCTGGAAATTAACATCATTATCCATGACAGTTCAGAACGTAACAGGCCGACGTTGCAGACCTTCACACATACAAACTGTGCTCACCAGTGAAGATCATGAAGCTGACGTTCAGAATGCTTTATCGGATGAGACCAAATAATAATAATTTAAAAAAAAAACAGTTTCAAGAAATCCCGTCATTGTTCACAGACATTTTAGGTGAACTTTATGGATTTCACCAAGGATTCTGCCGTCTCCCCAAAGCCATCTGTTTGAAGGACTGAACCTTCGGCGGTGATTACGAGAGGGTTGTACGTCTGAGCGTTCACTCATGAAACAGCATACTTTAGGTACTGGGGATTATGGAAAGGATTAGCAGTCATACCAAAACTCTGGCTGTTAGCCGCGATGCTCCGTGAATTTCAATACACAGAGGAAAATCTGGTTGATATTTAATTGGTCAGTAGGAGGGTGGAGGAGACTGCAAGGAATGCCTTGGTCAGTGATTAGGTTTAGCAAAAGAAAACATTCACTTAGCCTACCACTTGCAGTCACTTTACTGAGAGTGCAATAAGTTTGCTCATGAAGTCCTGATTGTGCACTCATCTGTGATATTTGAATAGGTCTATTCTGATAAAAACAGCTGGTTCATTCATTCATCTCTCACTCCTCTCACTCCATAATTTTTCTATCTTGCTTTCTTTCTTTCTTTGTAACACATGTGCGTTGAGTAGTTCAATGGATCAATAGTAAATAATCCCCCCACTAATTTGTTGTTTTATTAAAGGGAAGATTCATATTAAAAGCAATTAACAACACTACTAATGTATCAGTGCCAAAGGCAGATCATTGCGCCCAAAGACTTACGGCAACCAAAATGGGCGTAGGTTACAAACAAAATACCTCAATTTAAAAAACACAAGAAAAACACTTTACCTTGGAATTGTCTTTGAAGGGGGCAATTATCAAACAGCTTATGTTTCAGTGAGTTGGTCTTGGCTGCCAAGGGTATGTCGAGCATCTTGCATTGGGTGGTAAATGAGAACGGTATCTCGCAAATCAACGCGTTCTTACCAATGCATCATTCACTCGCCAAGGGCAATTTGCTCTCTTTGCGCGCAATCCTCTATACATAGCGGGGGATTTATAACAATTAGAGTCTCTTGATGGGTAATTATGTGCGTATAAATAAAAGTAATTAATTCACCCAGTCAAGAGTGACTACAAACACGCTCTCTCCCTCGCTCTCCCTCACTTTCCCTCTGTCGTTCTCTCTTGACTTAGCCATACATTAAACAAATAAGAAGCCACGATTCCTTTGGAGAGTGAGCGAGATAGAGGGAGGGTCACTGTACTTGCCCACATACGTCAAACATGATGCAGCCACGCGCATTTGAGCTTCCTGCGAGATGCCTCGACGCACACCGACAGGCCCAGTGCGCAGCCTAGTATGCAAAAATGTCCGCTTAATGTACAGTCAGACAAGCTCAGTACATTGGGGATTACGCATAAATCGCTTGGCACGCAGAGTGGGACAAGCTTAATTAGGAAAAGCAACTGAATCAGCCTCCTTGCATCAGGACAGTTCACCTGACAAGTTTAACAAGTGGGCCACGTAGGCTGTTTGATGCAGGTTACTTTTTTTAATTCGAGTGCAGGTAGTAATGGTACTACCACTGTCTCTTAGGCGTGGTGTTTGATTTGATTGTAATTGCATGCAAGTTCATGTCAGGAATGATAATTACTTGGTGTTTAGATTCTTGGCCGCGCTTGCGTCACGTGGTGCGTTTTATGATTTTTTCGCTTTCTGTCATATCCACTGGAGTTCCCTCGCGCCTGTGGCTCCGCTACCAACGCATCCGCGCGCTCACTCGTATGGACCCACACACGCTGCTGGCCGTGCGGAAGTTACCGGGATTTGTGCGGCTGTAATATAAGTTCATCTGTTCGGATGTTTTTATCAGGGAGAGAATGCGGCTTCTGATTTATGCAACTTTCATTGGAATTGTCCTCAAAACAGGTAATTGCAGTTTAAATATGAAACGCTGACTTGCCGATTTCTGTGACTCCCAGTGAAATAGTTCGTATAGTTACTGTATTCCATGTTCTTGTAAGACAGCCTGTCATCATATAGTTAGCATGATGTGAGCATGCATGGTCTTATGACTGTTGCGGTATGACAGATGGTCAGGCATTATGCCTCTTGTCTCTGAGCAAATTAACCTACATGATCGTTTTAGTAATTTGTACCATAGTGGACAGACATAGAGGGAATTGTCCGCGGCGTCATGTCCAGGCTCACTGGATTATGACACATGAACGTGCCCATGGTATACTTTTTGACAGTAGCCTATGTACCCAGCGCGGCAAATGAGATGGACTCGTCTGGATTTGTTCACTTAATTTATCTGTTTACCCGACGTGCATGTCATTAATGTTAGACAGAGGTTTTTACCACGTAGAATGAAAATTAATCCCTGACAAGCGGACGTCCATTTTTAACACACCAAAATGCGTTTGTAGACACATATTTCATGCCTTCCTTGCTTTCCAATCAGAACTTTATCTCGAACGCTGCTGTGTTATTCTGAGCTTAGAGAGGTAGCGTGTGTCTGGTTGTAAATTCAGAACCAACAGAGGGGAACGTGAGAGCGCTGTTGCTATTGTCATGCCAAAGCCGTTTTCAGACGAGTGCGTTATCATTCCGACATTAAGTGCGCCGATTTTCCAACAGCGTCATAAAATAAGAACAGTTATCCATCTCTCACAGAAAGATATCCGCTGAAAGAAGATAGACATTTCTAGTTATTTTCCCCTCCGATGGTTATCACAACAAACTTTAAAAACACTCAGGGGCAGCTTTGATGGCAGCTGGTTCCAGAAGGTGTGTTTGATTTGAACATGATTTGGATACAAATTAGTACTATTACTAATAAGGACTAATGAGGTTTAATCAGTAAGGATGAGTTTGATCGTCGCAAGAGAGAAATGAGAGATGAGGTCAATTGAGGGGAGAAAAACAGGAAGATGGGAAATGTTGACACTGGCCGTGCTTAACATGCATTTTTGATCAAGACAAAAACATCCCTGAGCATCAGGAAGTTGTCATGGTCAAATTTGTTAAACCTGTCAATGTTTCATAATGTTGCTTTGCTGTCACTACTGCATGCCATGTACTGTATGTCTGCCTCAGTTATTTTAACATGGTGGCAATCGTTCTTTAATTATAGAAAGCGCTTTATGATGATCCAACAGTAGGCTATCAAACCTGAGTGTATTTGTTAACCATGCAGGTCACTGTGCAACTGTGCCCACATAAAGGCATGTCCACCACTTCAGCTGTGAAAAGCCCACTCAAAGCTGACAGAAAACAAAGAGTGCTCAAAGTGTAGTAAACCCCTGGCAGACTTGCAATATTACTCTCTCAAATGCCACCCAGATAGTATGATATGAATTTGATGAATCTGAAACACTTTTCAAAGCGGAGCATTTGTTATTTCATCCTCCGAAGAGCCCCAGGGCTCTGGAAACCTACAGGTTGGCTCGGCATTGACTGGCATGTTAAATATTTCACATTTTAATTAATCAGGCTAGATAATTAATTCCAGCTCATTCCAGTGTGTGTGTGTGTGTGTGTGTGTGTGTGTGTGTGTGTGACAGAGAAAGACTGCGTGTGTCTGTCTGTGTAAAGTGTGTTCGTTATGACTGAGGCGGGTGGTGAGGAAACAGATAATGGTCGTTTGGAAATGGTTGGTTGCTTTAAAGTAATTAGGCTTTGATTTTGTTTGGGAGCCCTCCTTAAACGGACATGATTGAATTAGGCCTTAATGGCTCCGTTAGCCCGCCGCATAACAGATAGCCAGTGCTCTGCTGGAATAATTGCCAGGCAAATATCAGTCTCAGGGACTATACACATGCCAAGGTAGCTGACATGCACAGGGCTGAAAGATAGAGAGGTTTTCTGGATTCGCTATTTGCCCTATTATGCCTTTTTACATGATTAGACTGCATTATGCTTTTCATTGAGCTCATGTACCTCCTGTCCATAGAGCATACCCTAGAATGGATCTGAATGGATTCAAAGAAGTGTCACAAAAAGGGTATAGATCATTTAACTTTATTCCTTTATGGATCTATATACCTTGGTCATTGTGTATACATGTTGAGAGTGGTATGAAACCTGCACATGACCTTATTGGTTGGGTCGTATTGGCTGTTTGAGAAAGCCCTCTGATGGTATTCATAATGTATACGCTACATACTCCTGTAAGTATGCAGTAAATTACTTGTCTGACAATAGGGGTGATTCCTCATGGTTGTTCTATGTAAGGCTTTCATGTTGAGTAAGCCTTATAAGCTGTCCATAACCACCAACAGCTTTTTATTTTCCTCTAGATGGTATCTCGTGACCTTGGACTCTGTTTGCTCTGAGTTAAACACCATAGATCACCATTACTTTCTGTGTAGACGTCTACAGAGCCCTCTTTTGTCACATATTTTCCTTATTTTCTTTCAGATGGTGTAAGATAAACTGAGCATAAGGAAAATGAGCGATGTTTACACTTACCGGGACTATCGGTGTGACACTGAAGTCGTGTGCAACAAACATAATACAACAAACAACAGCTTAATGCAACAAACCATTAGTAATAGAGCACTGCAAAAAGAAAAGTTTGTGCGCCTGTCACTGTTAAAACAAATGTGTTGTCCCTATCTAGACAGAGATTTGTTTAAAAAAAAAAACAACACAAGTTGTGTTGTTTTTGTGTTTTTCCCCAACACATTTTGTGTAACAAATTAAAAAAAAATAAGTGGCACAATCTTGTGTTGTCCCTATCTGGACACAGAGATGTGTTATTTCAGCACAAGTTGTGTTGTTTTCAACACATTCGTTTTAAGAGTATACTAGAATGCCTATCACATCAATTCTTAAAAGATATTTAGAAAACATGACTGTTCTAGAAAACTCTAGAATGTGTGATTGCAAACAGTTTGATGGAACAACAAGCTGCTGAGACTGATAGCAGATCTGTGGTCTATACTGAGTAGTGTAGATCAGCAGTAACGCATAGCAATGCAGCTCAGTGCTAATGCAGTAATAAGCTTTTATGATTACCAGAAAGGATCTGGATAAAAGTAAACAAAATCATGAAATATTCATATATTTGCCACATGTTTCGTAGCTTATCTGCTTCACATTAAATGTTTTTCATAGTCTGGATCTACAGTATATTTAAACGGTAAAATAAATGATCAAAACCTACAATTTTAATGACGAAACCAAATTCAGCTTAATTATTACTATAACTCAAGCTATAATTTACACAAGAAATGATTGCCTTCAATACTGTTTTCTTCCTTTTATATGTCTTTTTCTGTCATAAAAGAGCTTAAGGTATGGACAGCAGTGCACCCTGACCCCCAGCGGATCCATAGGGTGCATAGATATGCAGCGGGCTCGGCCATAAATAATAGGTATTTAACGGGAGGTGGGGTGATGTCAAGGACTCGTGGGGCACATTCGGCTGCTGTGTCAGCGCAGCTAACGCTAATGCCCGACCCACCTCCCTCTGAGTCTGAGAGACACCTGAGAAACAAGAGAGAGAGGGAGAGAGAGAGAGAGGAAGGGGGGATAGAGAGAAAGGGGAAGGAAAAGAGCTGGAGAGATGGAAGGAGAGAGAGAGAAAAAAGGAAATGAAGAGAACAGGGGAGGGGAAAGAGAAGGAAGAAGAGAGATGGAGGGAGGAAAAGAACAAGAAGAAAAGAGAGAAGGGTTAGATTGAGGGCAGACGAGAGTCACAGAGATGGAGGGGAGACAGCAAGAGAGTGAGAGAGAGAGAGAGAGAGAGAGATTGAGAGGGGAAAAGAAAGAGAGTTAGGGAGGAAGAGAGGTAGAGAAACAGAATAATGGAGAGAGGGGATTGGGAGAAAGGGAGAAAGAATAGTGACAGAGAAAGAGAGAAAATGGGAAAGCAAAAAAGAGGGAGAGTGAGCGGAGAAAAGCAACATTATTCTCAGGACGACACACCAAATCCCTCCCCCTCCAAAGACACCAACAATCCCCCCACACACACTTCATCTGTGAGGCTTTCCCAGGTGATGGGAGGTGAGAGAAAACAGACTGACACAGTGAGAGATAGAATAAGAAAGTTAAACAGAGAGAGAGAGAGAGAGACAGAGAGAGAGAAAGAGAGAGAGAGAGAGAGAGAGATGAACTCTGAAACTACGCTCCTCATGGTGACACCAAAGGCTCTCACACACTCTCTCATCCATTTCAGTTCATCCTCTCCCGTGCCGCCACACAGAAATGTATTTAATTTACCTTGATGCATTTTGTTCGCGGCCGGCTTTGGAAGATTCATGGCCAATCTCGGCGGCTCCCAACAGGCTTTTATCTGTTTCATTTGGAGGGCAGTGAAAGGATGCAAGCCAAACACTAAAAGCACCAGCAGAGAGAGAGAGAGAGAGAGAGAGAGAGAGAGAGAGAGAGAGAGGGAGAGGAAAATGCTGGAGATGAATGAATGCATTCGTGTGTACAGGGGTGGTGTGGCATTTTCCTGATTAATGTGACTGACTTGAGTTTTCCTGTGTGTGTGTGTGTGTGTGTGTGTGTGTGTGTGTGTGTGTGTGTGTGTGTGTGTACTGTATGTGTGTGTGGGTCTGTGTGTTAGGGACACTTCATGAGGTGACATTTGTTTGTTTTCATGTCGAAAAGGTTAGTTCCTGAGGTGTGAGTGTGTGTTTATGTGTGTGTCAGTGTGCATGCATGCATGTCTGACTATGACTGCCCATGGTTTTGTTGATTGCATTGCCACGACACATACTAATGTGTTGTAGCAAAACCATTCCACTAAATGTCAAAGGTTATACATTTGATGTGTTCGTGTATGAATCAGTTGCAATGAGCACTGCATCACTGAATGCACAAGTCATGTACAAATGCACTGACTTGATGAAATATTTTGATTACGCTCTAATGGACAGTGATGGATTTACAGTGCTGTAACAAGCACATAACAGTTATTAAAGTTGCTATGTGGAGGTGTAAAAAACATCCAATATCACCTAGAAATAGCAAATAAATGTGAAGACACAACCGCTTTGACGTAATGTCAAAAACACCTATAGTCTGTGTTGTCCAGACATCCACTTAAAGGTGCTCTAAGCGATACGTTTTTTAGGCTAAAACATTTTATGTCACTTACTGCAAACATCACCTAACCATCCGCTAGCTGTCTGTGTCCTGAATACACTGTAAAAAATGTTATCTCTGTGGACAGCCCAGGCTCCAAAAACGGCAACAAAAACAACCTGGGCAAACCCATAAAAACATAACAAACTGTTCCAGCAAATCACAGACGAGATGCACGTTTAGGAGAGTTTCAATTGCATGGGAGCAGCACGGGATGGAGATAGATAGATAGATAGATAGATAGATAGATAGATAGATACTTTATTGATCCCCAAGAGGAAATTCAAGGTCTC
Organism: Alosa alosa; assembly: GCF_017589495.1. Taxonomy (NCBI): domain Eukaryota; kingdom Metazoa; phylum Chordata; class Actinopteri; order Clupeiformes; family Clupeidae; genus Alosa; species Alosa alosa. Next base: position 15,662,154 of record NC_063205.1, read on the forward strand.
AGTAGCATTGAGGAAGTAGCGAGCTAGCTTTCTGTTTTGTTTGAAAGTCAACAGAAGTGACGTTACCCAGCATCGCTTAGAGCACCTTTAAGTTAGCATGCAAATCAGATAGCGTCGGTCCAACTCATTGTACCATGTAGGCTATGGCACAGTATTAAATACAATGCAAGCCAATGGAAGAGTGTTGTTCAAGTGGCGTTCAAGACAACTTGAATCCTACAGAATTCCACTTAGCTCCTTTAAGTTTTATTTTATTTACCTTGTGGTTTTGTGTTTACTGTAACATACAGCACAGCCTGTCACAAGAGTGAATAGCCCTTTTAGAGAAATACTATGCCAGGCTGTGAGCCGGTCCCGGTATAGTGTAAGAAAACAGACTGTTTTGGCCAGGAGACATCAAAGAGTTTGACACTTTTCATCTCATATGGAATTCATGTTGTTGTGGTCACCAGTTGGATTGAATTGATTGAATTGAATTCTGTTGCATTCATGAGTGCCTGTTGAATTGAGAAGGATACCATTTTGTAAGCTGCAGACACACATGTGTATCATTTGGAGTGCAAATGTGTAGCTTTCATCTCTGTGATTTATTTAATTCATTCATACATTTTAATGTTTTGATGATATATTTGTTGGCCTGTTCTTGACTCCTCACCTCACCCAGTCTTTAGTATTTTGACATATTATTACCTATTTGTTTTTTTTACACTTCTCAGTTCACATTCTGTAATGTGCAAAACTTAAAACAAACAAATAAATGCATCAATTATTAATATTAGTCTAAGGTATCTTGCAATTTGATTGATGTACAGTAAACTGTATGACTGGTCACATTCACAGATTGTGGCTGTTAGTAAGATTAAGTCTGCTACTCAAGACACGGACGGACTGTTTTGAGTGTGTGTGTGTGTGTGTGTGTGTGTGCGTGATTTTATTCCGTCTGCAGGGTCGATGGCTGTGGCCTGTGGCAGTTTGGGTTTTGGTTATGTTGCGTTTGATTGATTGGTTGGGCGTGTAGCAGTTGCTGGTTCAGGGCAGGTAATAGTATTACACAAAGTTGCCTCTGAGTTGTTCTTGGCCACCTAATATCTAGATGTATCATCGACCCTGTGTTCAATTGTTTTGCAATGTTTTTGCCTTACTGGTGCAAAATGTTTGTAATTGCTTGCAAATGACTGACTCTTCTGGCAGTGTGTGGTGTGATTGCCCAGTGTGCCAGTGTGGTCAAATGCTCATGACTGTGTAAATTATTATCCGTTAGTGCCTTACTGTAATAAGCGCCATGATTGTTTGTCTGTCTGTAGCCATGATTGCTTGACTGCAGGACTGTAAGACACGGACAGAGTTTGTGAGACATGAATGGAACGAGTCTTAATGTATCTTTGCTGCCATTGGCTAACAAAGCTATGCGTGAGGCTCTAATTGGTTAAAGCTGCTTTGTGTGTGTGTGTGTGTGAAAAGCTGTCTGAACATATTGCAGGGTAGAGCAAAGGAAAATAAAAAGTACACTAAGAAACTGAGGTACTAAATAATGAATGATGAAAATTATATTATGAACTTGAACTGTGATACAGTTTTTTGTTATTGTTTTTTTTTATCACTAAATGCAATGCCCTCAAACTCCATTTTCACCATAGAACCATTTTATGGAGTGGCACCAATTAAAACAGAACTGTATCATAATAAACTACATGATGGCGGTGATTGGTTAAAGGATTCGGTGGTGGGTGGGGTTGAATTGAAAACAATGGCATGCAAGGAGTTGAACAATCCCTCACCTTGAAATGCTTGCCTTGCACTGTGTGCAGCCCCTCAATGTGTGAGTCTACTAATTACCTCAGGTTTGTACCCACTTGAGGAGGGCATGAGAAGGTTTTATAACTCTATTCAAGGACCCTTAGAGAAATCGGTACAGTTCAACTGCCCACACTATTGGAGACTGGCCTGATGAAAAGCTAGCCTAATTGAACTGAAGGACATGTAAAAAGCCTTTACAAATAAATTAGTACCCAAGGTTTGATCCATTGCTTCTGTCTCTGTGGAAGGCTCAATGGAAAGGTGAAGGTTGGACTCAGATGAATCACTTATATGCCATCCTGCTACATCAGATGAATCATCTATATAAAACCATCCGCAAGCTATCATGTGTTAGCAATCAAAGCTCTAGCTCTGAAGTTCCACTAAACAATCCACTCAAAATGACAAAGCAAACACACACACACACACACACACACACACACACACAGAGAGAGAGAGACACTATGGCCTTCAACTTAATATGTGTGTGTGTGTGTATGTGCGACATACCGATCAACGGTTTGAAGTTGGAATCTAATCGTTATGGCAACAGACACCTGCTGGACATACCTTGTACACAGGTGCAGACAGCTCAGCTGGAGAGACTCCCCCAGTTGGTTTCTCCATCTCAGTGTTTGCGAGGGAAAGCTTGTGCATCCATGTGAGCTCTGCAGTGGGCCACTGCCTGCCGTTCACTGGCTGGCACAGACAAGTGTAGATCTAACCAAAGTGGCCAGCGAGACAGCAAGTCATCTGGCTCTTCCAAGGGGTACCCCTGATTTGACTGCCTGATTAGCTATGTTTCTAGGTGCCTTGGCCCTCAGCTCGTCTCTAAGAAACACCCAGGGTCTACTTTTTCTGGTCTATGAAAACACCTAGGGTCTATTTACTTGGCTCTTAAAAATCATTACACATCTATGCTTCTAGAGAGTCTCTGCAGACAAACTGATGTAGTTGTACCATTGTAAGTGTAAAGAAAGGGTATAGACCCTTTCATCAATAAAAACAAAAACAATGCTTGAACGTTCTATTTGGGCCCCAATCTACTTCCTCTGCATTAAGATAACATATTGAATGTTAAAAAGGAAGTCTTGTGGGGCCAACTATGATGCTGATAATGGAACTCTCTTGAAAGGGTCTATAGACTATGATGCTGATAATGGAACTCTCTTGAAAGGGTCTATAGACTATGATGCTGATAATGGAACTCTCTTGAAAGGGTCTATAGACTATGATGCTGATAATGGAACTCTCTTGAAAGGGTCTATAGGCAGATTAACTTACTATTATTGTGGTCGGCGCCATATTGTCAAGTCAAGTCAGTTTTATTTAGTATAGCGCATTTAACATGCACAAAGTGCAACCCAAAGCGTCTACATACAATACATTGACAAAAAACAAAAGACAATAAGACAAAAAATGCCAGACGGAGCGGCATATTGTGAGAATAGAGCCCATACAACTCGATTACCAAACTCATTTTGTGGCAATTGATTGTAGCTTGTGCTGAGCAACTTGTACAGACTTCTCCTAGGATGATGGCGGCCGGCAACCGAAAGAAAAATGTAAGTAATGCACTGACTGCACAAACAGTCCTTTTCTATACCCTTTCTGTACACGTAGAAAGTTAATATTACGTTTGTTAGTCTGTAGGGAACCTCTCCACAGTATCACAGAAGCTTAATGATATTTTGAGTGTTGTCAGTAGCTTAAGTAACGATTTACTTCAACGCAGTGTGCTGGACCCCAAGGCTATCGCTATACCGTATTTTGTTGTAAATGCATATGGCGTCTTAAATAGAATTACTCGGATTAACGTTGTTTTGGTCCCAAACGAAAGTTGATACTAGTTATCATGCAAAGGTTGTTCTTAGACCAGAGTTGTCCTTTAAGTGGTTGAGCTGTGAAATACACACTTCACTTGTAAACTCTTCTGTACCTGCTGGTCTGGTTCATGCTAACTCGTCTCCGTGTGTTACCTGTGTTTGCGTGGAGAGGCTGGTGCTCTTTTGCGCCTGCTGGTCTGGTAAACGCTAACTCATCTCTGTGTGCTACTGTACCTGTGTCTCCTGCTGCAGGTGGAGTTAGTGCAGGTGGGTGACAGGTTTGGAGCTTGAGGTGTCTCCTCACCTTCACTTCCTGTTTGGACGTAACATTTTGGATAAAAACTCACTTCACTTAACCTCTGCTGAGAGGTCTTTTATAATTAAAATTCTAAAAAATTAAATTTGGATTTTGGAAATGAATTTGTAACAGGTTTGTGAATGGTGAAGTCAAATTCAAGTTTGTTAAACGATCCAAGCCAAGACCTCAAAATGACTCCACACAAGTACACTATACCTGATGATTTATTTAAAACTCTTCTCAGCACAGTTTTGTTGAGCATGTCAGGCATTGTTTGCTGACACTGTTATCTGAAAAACACCTCACAAGAAGTATAAGCTCAACTCCCCAGGAGGGAGCCTTTGGCAAAAGGTAGCGAGGAGAAGCGCCACGCTGTGCGCCAGACCTTGCAGACCCACGGCTCAGCGAGGGAAAGCCCCTCTGCCCCGGGCTGTTTCCTCATACCGCAGATTTGTGAGTTGTTGTTTTAGGTAAACAAGTGCCAAGTGCCTGAACAAAAACATATGCCAGGAGACTGGAAATCATCAATTTGACATAGAGTCTCGCACGAGGCTTCATGAGTTTCAAACTCATTTTTATTTATTTATTTTGTTTTCCCCAGCCAGAAAAAGCACTCCGCTCGATCTCCCTTCCCGCTCTCCGCACATAAATTCATAATCAGGTGTCTCTAATGGGTTGCCATTAATGCTTCCCATTTTGCGATGCTCAACTTTCAAGTGCGGCGATAAACAAGGGTGAGTGAGCTCCTCCTGAGTCTTGAGAAAGTCAGCTCTATTCTATTCGGATGTAAATATCCATTGCAGTCATGCATTATAAATGGCGGTCCCTCTGAGAGCTTTTATTTATTGTTTGCACAGGCAGAAAACATTTCCCCAGAAATAAATATATATATATATATAAAAATAATAAAGAAATAAATGAAAAAATGAAGCGTCATGCCTCACAGCTTGTGGAATTCCAATTGGATGAGTCTAATAGAGATGCCAGGCTTGCGGCCTGTGTAGTTAATGTTGATGTTGGTTTTTTTCATGCGTTGATGATCAGCTTGATCATTTGCGGGGGACACTTAAAGAGAAGAGACACTGGAGGTTTCTGCCGCCAACGCCTCACCTCGGACCGCTCCACAGGGGACAGAGATAGCGGAGAACTTAAGAGAAGTTATGGTTCCAGTTGATACACAGACGCGCCAGAGGGCTTGGTGTGGTCTCCTCTCCCTCAGAGGCCCGTTGGTATCACTTCAGTAGGAGCTCACTCAGTTCCGAGGCGGGCTGATGAAGAGATTGCTCAGTGCTTTGAAGCTCTGGTAGCATCTGATGGGCCTCCAGAGGCCCCTTTCTGATCATTTGCGTGTGGTTATTTAGCAGAAGCTACAATTCAAAAGGGCTTCCATCAAGTGCGCCAGTGTGAAATTAAAAGGAAGGGGAACACTAACGATGCTTAATGCAGAGCTATGAGTCTTAAAAACATTTTTTAAGGTCAAGGAATTTTTTCAGAGCATTGCTACCTGGGGATTGCTGTGAGAGATGGAGGATCAGGGTCAGTTTCATAAGTCATATACAGCAATAAAAACATCCATTAAAGCATCCTTTCTAGGCTCTAAGCACCTAGCTGAACCTACGGTGCCTCACCAAATTCATATGATTGACAGGCAAAACAGTGCAAGATGTGGCCTGAATTAACACCACAGACTCCTTTACTGCCTTTCACACAGTACCATGATAAAAAGCCTAATATGAAATGTAATCCTATAAAAGATTATAATAACTTGAAATGATGGTTTGACTTAAAGCAACTTGAAGGAAACAATGATTTCAGGGATTAGTGCAGTTTTAGCTTGTAATTAAAGGTTCCGTTTTTAATTAGTTATTAGTAATTAAAGGTTAACTCCTTGATTATAATCCATTTCATGACGTTCAGCTACATTGTTCTTACTTTCCTCTGGCTGTTAGTCTCATGTGTGCAATCAGACAAACTCTGGTCTTCCTGAACAGTTCTGACAAAGTGGGAGCTACACACCAATCCAGCCACATTTGGAGATGCAGTATGTCAATAAGTGTTTATGTGGGCTACAATATTTTACTGATGCCATAGTTTACGTTTTTTATATGTTACTTATTTTTTTCACTGACATGAACATTTACAATCAGATTTCAGACACTTATGGCCCAGACTTGCTTGGGGCTGATGAAGTCAGTCACTATATGACAAAGAAGGTGTTACCGATATCATAAAACTTCCATTTTATCTAGCAGAGCACCTCTTTGAAGTCACTGCACCATTATCCTGTAATAAAACGCTTTGGCCTTCAATTACTGATACCCCAATAGAAGCAATAGTAAGTCCCTTCATCACTGCCTCTTGGACAATAGCTCGGTTTTTCCTAATTTCCCACGACTTGGCATGGAATTGCGTTTCTTAATACAAGCCCAGTGCTTCGGCTTTGATGTTGGCTAAATTGGCCGTCCTGTGGAGGACAGAATCAGATGAGAGACTCTGGCTCTGCTTGAGACTGTACGAGAGAGGAAATATACCTTATCTCATGTATTCAGAAGAGTAATTTTGTTCTTTAAGCATATTCATCGTGGAAATTGATTGGCTTTACCAGAGGGAGAGCCTTACCCAATCCAGACTTTGTCTATTGGCATACAAATCTGGCACATATTGATGTGTTGGCTGAGGACCGCTCACTTTTAAAGGGAAGGGCCTGTTGCCTATCATAAGTAAAACTTTTGGAACATTTCTGGTTATGAACTGATACAACATGTCCATTGGTTTTGTGACATAATGTAGAAATGATAACTTCCTTGCTAAATAAAATGTGTTAACTTTAATTTGTTAACTTCCTGTGACTGAACCCATAGCTATCCAGACATCCAGTCAGTGTAAAGTAACAGGCTCTGAATCGTATCATTTTTGTGACTTTCATAGTGCTATCTTAGACTGAGACTACAGTGTGGTGACTCAGAAAAAACACTCTGACTGGTGACAGTCCAAGTATCAGAGCTTAGATGTCTCACATAAATTTAAACAAATTGGTGTCTTGTGTTTTATTTTTAGACCTTATGTTTCCCAGTCTGTCTGTTTCCCAAACTAATTACCACTGTTTGCCACAAACACCATGTATCAAATAATTAAATTGTACAGTAGAATAATGTGATACAAACAGAATGGAGCCCTCCGCTAATGTGTTTATATGACAAATGATTACATTTGCAGCATGTTTTATTTATACCCTAAGTAAGTGTGCTCTAGGACAACACATGGGTGCGAAGAATTAATATTCTCTTCAGCAGTTTTCATTTGCCAGGATGAGGTTTGGGAGGAAAATCTGTTTGTTACAGATACTGTAAAAAATCTTATGAATTAAATGAATTTGGATGTCTTATGTCGTATTGCATTAGTAAGAGCGACGCTTGCTTGTTGCTCAGGAGATATTTTCTCTCACCTTGATTTTTGCTTAAAACTCTGAAAACCTCATTTTCATTTGTCAACCTCGGGGGTGCCACAAGCCCATGTCTAGCATCCATGTTGATTAAATATACTGTTTGATCTCGTAATGTAATTAGTCTAGTTAGCCTAAGTGCATGAGCTCCTCCAACAATTACCATACCATACAACAACATCATCTCCAGTGAGTTGGTGTTGATTGAGTTACTCAATTTCACCTGCACAGGCTTCAGAGTTGACACCTGACTTTTCAAAAAATTGCTCAATATGAACTTCGACAGGCAAATGCTATGTTCAGTTAAAACCATCCCTGCAGCACACAAAAAATAAAGAAGCTCTTCTTTGTCACGTCTTCTCTATAACTGTCACTGAGCTCGAAAAAGCCTGTAAACAAGAAGCATTTTGATTAGCCGTCTAGCAGCCATCAGATTGTATTGTGAGCTCTGTCAGGGCTAATTGCTGTAATCAGGAGCAGTAATTGCTTCGTCAGTATAGATGTCTCCCCCTGAAAGCTCTGGAACTCTCTGAGGAAGGTTTTGTTTCTCAGTTGGAGCACAAAGCGCCTCATCATTTTGGCCTTTTTAAGGAATTATTTTTTGACGTACTATATTAAGATATACATTGTGAGGCTTATTCTTAAATTGATACTTAAATTTGTCTTACCGTCGGGTTGTCGTAGATGCAGATGGAAAGTGATTGTCTCTTGTCTACACAAAGCAACTGTGAGGAATATCGATAATATCTTCACACAGTTTCGCCCATATTTTTTTTGCTCATCTTTGTTTGGTAGTAAACCACAATGGAAACATGTCACTGAAAATAAAATACTGTGCACTATATACATGATGTAGACACAAATTTGGTTGCTTGTACAGCTATTTTTTTTTTCAAGTTTTTAATACTTTTTCACCTTTTACACCTACAAATGTATTTACATTTTTGTTTGTTTTGACAGGATTTCATTGCCGCAATTTAAAATAAAGGTTTGTGGGTTATTTTGGCTTGGAGTCCTAACTCCAAAGTACAGATTGAACAGTTTGGGTTCGATTTCAAAAAAGGAGACATTCCCAGTGAACCATCTACTCTTTTTTTTTATTTATTTGTTGCCGTCGGGCAACAATATTTAGTTTCAACTTCAAAGACAGTGGGGCGAGATGAGTGTGAAATTTAGAGTTGTCTTTTCCTTCACACACTGTCTACAAGCTAATGGAAATGAAACAACAAGCACCTTTGGCAGTAAAGAACCATTCTGTATCGGGCCAAAGAAACAACAGACCTTGCCACGTCCACATCTTCATTGTACACAAATTGAACACATTTTCACTACTCCTGAATTTAGCAGGAAATGAACTTTGAGTTCAATTGAGCTCATCTTCAGATCTGTGATAATTAGTTTAGTCTAAAAACAGCATCACTTAATTGTGCCTTAGTTTGTCTGTGGGCATACTAATATAGACACTAACTGTGCAACCATTAATTTGTCAGACATTGCAAGCTGATAACCAACTAAAATGTGCAATACAGTAAATGCAAATTAGTTTGAACAAATTGATTAAAAACATTTCAAGTAATTTCAATTTGGTTGGAAAGAAAAGCACCAATTAAATGTTGGCAGTAAGGGATGTGAAGCAATAAAGAGCCTACAGTATGGTGAACAGACATGAATGTTCGAATACATTATATTACATTACATTACATTTGGCTGACAGATTTTTAACCAAAGCGACTAACAACATGGTAAACAGTACATCAGTGAGTGCTGTTTTTAAACAGTTGAGTGTCAATTCTAGTCAGGTGGTAAGTGTTAGGATCAGCAAGACTAGTTGTAAGTAGTGCTACGAGAGGAGATGTTCTCTGAAGAGCTGGGTCTTCAGGAGTTTTTTTTTGAAGATGGAGAGGGATGTCCCTGCTCTAGTAGGAACAGGTAGCGCATTCCACCAGCGAGGAACACCAGATGAAAAAAGTTTGGATTGGCCTGAGCGTACCGGTGACAGAGCTAGATGTTGTTCGTCTGAGGAGTGCAACGGTCTAGAAGTAGCATATGCCTGTATGCGGAGACTACTTTGTAGGCAAGTGTTGAATTTGATGATGTGACTTCAATTTGATGCGGGCAGCCATAGGTAGCCAGTGTACCTGGATGAGCAGCAGGGTAACATGTGCCCTTTTGGGTTATAGACCAGGCAGGTACATTTACCTGCAGAATAGTGAGGTATACATTTCAGTAAATCTTGATTGTAAAGTATCCGGTCAGAATATCTGGACGGCCTGTTTACTTGTATCACTACCAGTGTAGAGATCAGAGGTCAGTATTGCCCTTCTATGTTTGGCTCTGCTACGGGCATGGTGACACCACCATCTGTCCATTGGTCAGCCTACGATCAAACCTCAAATTTATTGTTGCGAGTCTGTGTCTCTTTAGATAAAAGTGCCAGCTAAATGCCAGTCTTCTGAGTGTGTGGACTTTATATAAAGACAGAAAAGACTGAACACAAGGGCTTCATTTTATTGTTAATAAAAAAATAAAGTTAAGTGAACTGAACTGGACTAAACTGGCAAGAAAAAGCATGAAGAGGGTAAAAAAATAGAACATGAAGACCTCTTTAATCCCTGTACCGTTGCCACCAGGCACATGACATGATAAATGTATAGCACTGACAAACAGCTTTGTACAACTAGGGTTTTCACAGCACTGCTTTTCAAACAACCATCCAAGAATTTTGTGGTATAAAACATGACACACATATAAAATCAAATAATTTCTTATGTTTATGGGTTATCTCAAGCCCAATTATTTGACATGATAATTAGCCTGTATGACATCTGTAATTATGATAAATATGACAGAATATATTATGGTTAATTAAACGCCTTCAGTAAAGATTACAAAACTTGTAAAAACTTACCATTTCCAAACTGCTTTGGTGCTGTGAGGAAAATGTCACGATGAAACAGAGCTTTTATTTTTTAAGGCTTTCCCCCTCTTTTCATTCCATTTGGTCAGACTTCAGATGTGGTTTTGCATATTGATTATTAGCATTGAAACGGCAGGATTTTGGCCTTGTTTAACTTCAGATTTCCATTTGTGTATTTCCTACAAGAGTGGCAAATAACTTGTAAAAAGAATAAATGTGCCACTGACTGATCTCATAATTGTTAGGTTGTCGATACAATGAACACTGTATGTGCATAGGTGCAGAGACATGAAATTGATATGTTCTAGATTTCAATACAGATCTTTCATTCATATAATTTTATCAATTTTATATCATTTTAGCACAGTTTTAGCTCTGGAGTGCACAATGACAATAACAGTAGGACAGTTCCAGGAAAGATTTGTTTTCAGGAAACAGCTTCAGCAGAGGCTAAAAATGTTGCTCACTGATAGCATCAAATCAAACTGAGGAGAGTGCTGTGGCATCAATTTGGGTTAGTCTTTGTTTGGAAAAGCACACTCCTCTGTGGAGGCAGAGGCTGTTAAGGCCTAATTTCTTTAGTTTTCTTTTCAATCCCCAATTCTTTCTTATAGTTTAGACTGAAAAAGCATGTTGTTGTTGTTGGACCCATTTTCAGTTCTTCTCACAATGCCATATGGCACTCAGGCCTACTGCAAATACACTCATGATCATAGCCAGTGGATGCAGAGGACACATTGGCGGATATTGATATTAGCGACATGGTCAGCCTTAGGTCAGCATCTCAATGGGGGATGGCACAAGCCCTTGTAAAAAAATTATAAAACTGTTAGAATATGTGTTAACTTTCATTTGCCCAGGGCGCCATACAAGCTAGAACCGCCACAGATCACAGCCCACTGACATTGTAGTGATGGACAGAAAGGACAAATGTGGCTCAACAGCCATTCAGAACAAGCCAGGTAAATGAGACCAGTCTTAAGTGAACTTTCTGACTTACGCTGTCTTTTTCCTCCAATTCAATAGCAGCTGAGTGCCAAAGACCTGAAGATGGTTAGAAGTAAGAGTACAATGTTCAGGTCACAGACAGCGCTATGACAGAAGGCATGTGAAAAGTAGCAGGAATTTGAACATTTTCTTCAGTACAAGACTTGTATACACACACACACACACACACACACACACACACACACACACACACATGCATGTATTCACACAGTTTACATACTCATACAGTTTATGTCTAAACAGGCATGTAAACAAACACACACACACACACATACAAATATAATTATTATATTTACACATGTTTTTTTCCAGAAAATACTAGGAAATACACTGTGGTTGTTTTCTTAAAAAACATTAAGGTCTCAGAAATAATGACAAAGAAAGTAGGGCATCAAGGAGGCTACACTTTAAATGCTGCTTGGGGAAGTAGTAGACCCAAATGTTATGATCAAAACAACCCATGTAGAAGAGGGGCAACCATTGGCACTTTTTTGTCTGATTTTGTAGAAACTTAGATGACTGAAAACACAACATCAGTGGAAAGCAAGGCTGCCCATGTCCTGCATAAATGATTACAAAACTTGCAAATAATGGCCTAGTCTTTCAAACAGTTTGACCTCCCTCGAGGAGAGTCCGCTCATGTATAAAGCGATTCTGTCATCATCACGAACACCATAGCACACTTAACTTCCCATCCATGTTTGACAGTGACATGTCATGTTTGACAGTGACATGACATGTCTGTCTGCCACTGTAGGAAGTCCCCTACCAATAGCACAAGGGATTTAGCATCTTATAGCTGAAATGAGAGCCTGTAAAGCAATTGAAACTCTGGAAAAAGACATACATATACATCTCTGCAGAGGGCACAAAAAGAATTGTACTGTATAAAAAGTACATTATACAAGTACGGTCGAACTATCTAGTGATTTCTGATATCCCAACACATCAAACACATGCGTTCCACCACTAGTAATCACTCCGCATATTGCATTGAATAGCCTCTCACTGAACTTCGGTCTGGAGTGGTGTTAAACAAAAGAAAACACCATATTTTAAAGCTAAATTAGTTGGTAATGGAACTGTTGTATAAGAGCAATATGACACTCGATAGAGTGACCTACATAGTGAGAAACACACTATGAGAGCATGGGTCATACCATCTTCAGTGAGAGAGAAAGAGAGAGAGAGAGAGAGAGGTGGGGGTGGTTGGTAGAGCGGTAGAGTTCTAGTGAAGGCTAAGTCTAAATGATAAACTTGTAGACTAGTAGGTCGTGGTGTTGGTAAAGGATATTGCCACGACTGTACTATTACAGTATTACTTTCGCCACTGAACCTTTGGCCTTCCTTGTGCCGTTGTGATATCCTTTAGCAACACCACTTCCACTCGGGTCATATTGATTAATTCAAGCATAGAAGTATGTAAAGCAAAACCATTAATTACTGAAAGATTAGTCAAAACAAAAGGCATTAAAGGTGCAGTCAGGGATCTTACGTAATTTCAAGCCCATAACATTTTCTGTCACATTCAGCAATCATCTCCTCACGACCGCTAGCTACACTGTAAAACAAAAACAGTCTCTGTAGGTAGCCCAGGGGCCTATTGCACAAAACTAGGATAAGGGATTAAGCAGAGATATCTTGGTTATCCTGGCTCAATTTATCCGTGATCCAGTTGCACAAAAGCGGGATAGGGGGCAGCAGGATATGTTATGGTATAAATCACCATGGCGATTTATTCTGTGGAGCTAGCCTGCTCCAGACCAGGCTAAGTTCCAGGATCTATTTAATCTCATCCCTTTTCTCAGTCAGCAGTCAAAAACCAATAGTTATTCCACTGCCCACTACACATTGTTATCACATAGACCCACTAGACCCACTGTCATTATTTAAACGTTTGTGATCATTAATTAACTTTTACATATCGCCATTCCCGACCTGTCATGCAACAATGTGACGTCACGGGAGTGCCTAACCATTTTGCGCGCGGTGGTCGCGGAACTAGTTGCAATATTCTCCTAAACAGAGGTGTTGCTGTTTGTTGCTGTTGTGAAAAGCTATCGCTACCTACTTCACACCATAGAAGAAGCAATGAAGCCACTCTAGTTGCCATGGCGAATCAGTGAATCTGTGATCGGTGGCGGGGTCTATTTGAGGGAGCTGTGAGCGCGCACTTATCCAGGATAGGTTTCACCTGGCTTGATGAATCCGTGTCTGCTCATCCTGGCTTGCTCGTTGTGCAACCAATTAAGCCTGTACGCTCTTGTTTTGGATTCATTGAGCGCAGCTCAGTAACTTATCCCGGATGTCTTGTGCAACGTACCCCATACTCCAAAAACTGGAAACAAACAAAGTGGGGGCAGTGTCCCCCCCAAACATAAACAAAACCCAGTGTGGAATTTCTGTGGGAATACTGAAGGTAGGGGTGAGATTTGGTTTCGTTTGGTCCTTGATTGAAATGTAATGTACCTTTTTTGCACAAAAGTGTCTGCTAATGAATTTAAACATAAACATAAACATAAACACAAACACAAACAAACACTACTCCCTGCTATTTCCTGCAACGGCACCTTTTCTGCTCAAGCATATACATACAATATACAATTCTATAAATTAGGGCAACAGTTGGGACTTTGGTGACTTAACACATACACAGAGATTTCTAGTTTAGTAGTCATGTTGTCTGGTAAACAGATCCTCCATCTTCCAACAGTGTCCATAAACAAATTGTGATGAAAACATCTACAAGTGTATTTCACACATTCCATAGATGGATACTTTTCATGTACAACTGTCACTCATGCTTGCCGCCCACTTTCAAGTGATAATTCTGCCCACTCACCCCAGAGAGAGAGAGAGAGAGAGAGAGAGAGAGAGAGAGAGAACATTTCCAGCAGTACATTGCAAACATGCAATTACACACTTGTTATACTACACTTGTATGAATCACGGGTTATTTAAATACATACAGTGTAGGCGTACGCTTAGATTTATACCAACAAATATGTAGTTTCCATGTACTCTGGAACCTCTTTGAGAGGGGGGAATTGGGGTTTGCGGTCCACACAGACACAGCTGGGTTAATGGGATCAGAGAGGTTGTCTGTCAGAATTGCACTGGGTCACAGTGTTAATGTCTTTAATATCAAATGAAGCCTCAGGTGGAGAGGTTAATGCATTGTAGATCTACAATGGGCCATGGTCCAGGTCACTTTAACCCATTGAGGATTTTTCAGAATTGCTCTGGAATTATATTGTTCAGATCTGGACTTGAATTGAGAGCTATTCAATGTTCAAGAAATGGCGTTCTACTCCGAAAAAGGGTTCAGGATCTGCAAGACTGCAACCATATTAGTAACTGTAACCAAGCAGCAGCAGTAGCTCCTGTCAAATGTTTGACACACTACAAAGAAAGAGGATGCTTATGCATTTCAACTTATTTTGGGAAAATGCTGACAAATGAATTTGAGGAGATTGAAGGGTGTGGAAAAGTAGGGCACCGAGAGCTTTGCACCTGATACTTGTGGGTATCAAGAAGTTCCTATGAAAGTGGAACAAGAACATTGTGCATCCTTTTTATCAGCCACTGTGGAAGAAGGAAGAAGAAGAAGAAGAAGAAGAAGAAGAAGATGATGATGAGGAAGAAGAGGAAGGGGAGGAGGAAGAAGAAAGAAAATTACATTAATTAGCTAATGAGCTCACAATTAATTTATTCTTAATTATAATTATGAACTCAATGTTTAAAATATTTAAAAGATAGCTATAAATAAAATACCCTTTCATTGGCACAAATATAATGTTGTCTTAATATCTTAATTGTAATATCTTAATTGTACATTTATATTAGATCATTAGGTGCATAATTATAGTTTTCACATTAAACTGGATGTGAAGAACACCAGGCATGCATGAGGGACGGATAGCTACAGCACTGTTCTGTAGATGACCGATTGACGCTCCGGGCAGAAAAGTGAAAGGGACAGACTCAAACATTTTTTAAACAATATCCTTGAACGCCAGTGTCACTGGCACTCTAGAAGCCCATGAGGGACAGCAGCTTATGGACCCTTTCAAGAGAGTTCCATTATCAGCATTATAGTTGGCCCCACAAGACTTCCTTTTTAACATTCCATATGTTATCTTAATGCAGAGGAAGTAGATTGGGGCCCAAATAGAACGTTCAAGCATTGTTTTTGTTTACCTTGTTGAAAGGGTCTATATACTGTTATGTGTCATCAGTGCCAGTACACATCTTTCTCACGTTGCTCCATGAGAGGACACAGAGAGTCCCTGTCACAGTCCTGCAACTCCGCCATCTTTATTTACACGTATTCTAACTCACACTCCTCTGAGCTTTCTTTCACTCGCATTACATTTACATTTTTATCGAACTTGATCTTTCAAGTGTGTGTGTGTGTGTGCCTTCTACAAATTAAGTCAGTGACCTTGCTGTTGAATTCACAGAGAACTAGCAATGACTTAACCGGGGGAATGTATTTGTTTATTCAAACATGTGTGTGTAGGTGTCTTGAGTCTACTTATGTGTCTTCTGCTTATTGGATCTGTCTCTCCTCTCTCCCTCCTTGCATCCCTCCCTCTCTCCATCCCTCTCTCTCTCTTCTATCCTCTACACCTCCTTCCTCCTTCCTTTCTCCCTCCCTTTCCCCATCCCTCTCTCCCTCCCACCCTCTCTACCTCCCTTCCTTTCTCTCTCCATCCCTTTCTCTCCCTCCTTTCCTCCTTCCCCCTCTCCCCTCGCAACCTTGCAGGCATCCACTACCGGAAGTCCTGTGCCTCCTCAGGCGCGTGTCTCATCGCCTCCTCCGGCTACCAGCAGTTCTGCACTGGCGAGCTCAACTCCGTGTGCATCACCTGCTGTGACACACCCCTGTGTAACGGGCCCAAGCTGAAGAAGCGGCCAGTCCTCTCCGCCGCCCCATCGCCCCCTTGGGCTCGTCCCCTCCTCCTTTCCCCCCTCCTCCTGCTCCCCCTCTCCCTCCTCCTGGTGCACTCTGCCCCCCTCTTCTGCACATAGAAATGGCTCGCTGACTCCCTTAACTGGCCACTCCCCCTCTTCTCTTTTTTCTCTCCTTCCCTCGCCTCCTTCCTTTGCTTATTTCCCTTATTCTATCCATCCTTCTCTTCCTCCTTCTCTCTCTCGCGCTCTCTCTCCTTTCATCAGCCCAGCTGGATTGTGACTCCAACTGCCCCATTTTTGTGTTCTATAGTGTTTAAGAGCCTCTAAATATCCCCACCACCCCCCACCCCCCCAGTATCACCATCCCACCCCCCACCCACAGATTCCCCTTTTCCCATCATGCTCCGGGAACTGGAGTGACGAACAGGTGTGGCGGGTTCAGCGGGGTATTGACTGGGGGAGCGGGGGTGCCCGTGGCAAAGGATCACTCCCGCTCGCTCTCTTCAGCTCCTGGCGTGAATCGCCGGCCAAGACGAGACGAGATGGAGAAAGCAGATGGAGTGAGAACGGAGGAGAAAGGGAGCAGAGAAGAGGACAGGAAAGAAGAAGGGAGGAGGAGAGCAAAGCAAAAAGGCTCTTGTTCGTCAGACAGGGGTCGGGAAGATTTTGATGAAAAAAGGGAAAATACTGAGCCACCTGGCTGCCTTCCTGGCTGCGTCCTCTGTCTGCCGATCTATCTCTGATCCCGGGCTCAGATATGGCAATGAAACAAACCCATTTCCCAGTCACAGAACTGAGGAGAGACTGACAAGCAAGCCGACGACAAGGAAGGAGAGTGTGTGTGAGAGAGAGAGAGAGAGGAAGATAAAAGAAAAGGTGAAAATGAGATGGAGAGATGAATATCATTTTGATACCTTCAAACAGCGTTCTGAGGCCCGATAAAAAAAAAAGAAAGGATAAAAGAAAAAATTGTATCTGAAGTTTGTGATAAGATGGCAACATATGTTGTGTTTTATTGAATGGCATTTCACTTGTGAGTAAGACACCGGTTTTTCTTCATTTCTGAGAGACTTCATCCAGTGACACATGAATTATTTGCCCTTCTTCCTCTTCTGTATTTGATTACATATTGATCATTTTTTGGTGCAGTATATATTGATTTAAAAAAAAAAAAAAAAAGCTATAAGCAAATGCACAAAAGAGGCTCAGAGATGACTGTAATTAAATATTAGTCAAGTCTTCTGACATCTCCCACATAATGTCCCCTGATACAACACACTTGTACTACACACACAGGCATGAGAGCTCTCTGAAAAACTTAGTAACTCTACGCACCCTGACTCTTAGCAACATTTTATTGCATTGGTTTGTTGTACAAAACAAGCCCTCACAATTTTGACTTGACATTGGAGAGGGAAAGAGAGGGAGACAGAAAGAGAGAGAGAAAGAGTGAGAAAAAAAGAAAGGGAGTGTGGGAGGCTCTTATAGCCTTTGTTAAACAGATTGTAAATGCATTACCCTGTCATAGCCGTCTGCCTTGGCTATTTATGGTGCAAACAGTAGCATTAGCGACCGCTCAGCAGTTTGTTTCTATCTTTGACAATGGCTAGAGGGAGCCGTAAAGCCCTGAAGATTTGCACTCAGCAAATACCACAGCCATCCACCCGCCCACTACGCGCTATTATGGAAGATAGAGATGTAAGAAATGACACAGGCAATGGTCTCTCTCTCTCTCTCTTTCTCTCTCTCTCTCTCTCTCACACACACAAACACACACTTACTCTCTCACACACTCACACTTATACACTCTCAACACACTCATACACACGCATTACACTCTCACACACTCAGCAGATAACATACATATCTCATATAGATGATGTCAGTGGGTATAGTGTTCCATCTTTTTGGGAGACCTCAATTTGCATCTATAATTAGTTTATCAGTGTGGTCTCTTCTTAGTTTCAACAACATGAAAACAACTTGTGGGGAAAGTCTGTGGAAATGTCCATTTACAGCCGTGAACGTGACAGAGCTGTATATATCCGTTATGCAGTCATGTGCTTATGACCTTTTTTTCATTGTACACTACTGGCTATGAGTTACATACCGGGACTCCAACACACAATGCATCATGCTTAAAATGTTTGTTGTTCCATCTCTTCTTCGCAGAAAAATTCAACAGGAAGGCAGAGAATGTTCTTGCAAAGGTTATATTTAGTGCTGTTTCTGTGTGCTGATTTTGGAGAGTGTTGACTGCTGTATGATGGAGTACCGGTAGCTACATGAAGCAGACGAGACTACTTATTACTAAATAATTTCATTTTAGATATACAAAGTAAATGTTCTTTTAAATGAGTTCTATTTAAGTTGTCCTTGAGCAAGACAACTGAAGCCGCTCCTTACGGATCATGCTACAATGTACATTTCTGTTTAACTGTGGTTGAGAAAGGTATATCATACATAGATATCCTATGGACTCAGACTTTACAATGTTATTGACAACTTTCTGATGTATGCAGAAATCACTTTTCTCAATGGTTGTTTGGGCCAGTCATGATCTATGGAGATATAGAATGTAGGCCTCAATGAAATGCAACTCTGTGGTGAATTTCTGCAGTGATGTTATATTTATTGTTAATTTGTTTAAATATTTTGTATTTTTATGTCATTGTTATTATTTCAATTGATGTCAAACTACTGAGTTTACAAATTAACTCATGATATTTATGTATAATATGGTGGAATATGACCTTGTGGTTGCCAACTCTCATGCATTTGGCATAAGACTCATGCTTTTATGTTCTGTCTCAGGGCAATTCCATGCAAAACTGCCACGTCCATAACGCCAACTAAATACCATGGCATTGTGTTGGCGTTATGGATGTGACAGTTTTGCGTAGAATTGCCCCTCATGCTATCGAGATTTAACTAAAACTAACCTCATTGCATTTTCGAAGTCTATCAATCTCGCACCAACTCTGTATAGAACATAACATATTCAAGTAGCTCATACCAATTTATTCCTCTGCTGTTCACTGTCATTGTAGTAACAGACGTACAAACGCAAAACCTTCATATCTGTAGATGTTATAGTTGTCTGTAAAGAGACATGAAAAGCAAACTGTAAAATAGTTCAGCTGATAATACTGTTATATATACGTTTATATTTTTCCTTTAGCATTAACAGTTAAGTCTCATATAGATAATATCATCATCTGTGGTTACAGTAGAACATTGACATCTCTCTAGTCTTCTCTGGACACAAAATATGGCCGCAAAATAAAGAGATTTGATTTTCCGCTTATTCAACTGAGACAATCTGTGGTTCTTTGAAGGGAAAGTGTTCTGTGAAGAAGAAATGCAAATAAATATCTCCAGAAAATGAAATCACTGTCATCTTTACCCTGATACCAGGTCAACACTGGGAAAAAGCTCTGTATTTTCTTTCCACTTTTCATCCTACGATTTGTCTTGTCATCCGCTGATGTCTTTTGTCTCAGTTCAACCCATCAATTCTGTTCTGTTTTATTCTTACTGCCCTCTCTGTCATCCCACTTCTCCAGCAGCACCTCCACCACCACCACCCTCTGAGGGGCACACACAGTATTTATGTCACAGAGAGAGTGTCAAACTATCTCTGTTTTAGTTATCCCCCTCACTCTCGTTCTCCCTCCCTCTCGTCTTCAGAGGCGCTGTACACTTGAGTGGCTGATTATAGTCCTCTCACCGCTCCACAGTCATGGTGGCAGTCAGGAGTCACCTTGCCAGCGTTAAGGCACACCTGCCTCCCGGGTGTTGGCCATTAACGAGCGAGAACTGCCGACCGGGCGAGGGCCGTCCGATAGCGGAGATGGGTGCCCTAAAAGAGAATGGGGCCACGTCCCGAGGGACGAATTGCTGGATGGACTTTGGTAGTGAGTGACGGGGAGATGGAGTGTAATATATGCGCAGTCAGAGACAACTTTTAAATTGTGGTGAGCCCTCGGCAGCATCCCGCGGCGCGGCATTATCATTCGACGGGCACGCGCGGGTGGCCCCCTCCGCCACCCCTTGTTCCATTCGCGACACTAAAGAATGGAAATGCCTGTTCGGAGATGCGACAGACGGGGTAAATCATGGGATGTGACTTGACCCATTGGCGTCGTCATCGCTGAGAATAGCAAGCAATCTGACTCCGACAACTTCAGCCCACCCCTCCCACTCATACAGCCTCACCTTTACCACACAGTCAATAACTTTTTTGAAAGGACGGGGGGAACACGTCGTTCAAAACCGAAATATGCATTTGTATGCCAGCAACATTTCATCCTAATAACAAATTTTATTGCCAGTGTGATGTTTTTTATTCCTGTCAGGTGAGTGGGGTTTTTTACCCTCTAGATAATAGTATTCTTTGTTTCTGTATGCCGTTTTCAATTTAATTTTTCACTTCTATCACAAATGTAGACAGTTCTAAATGGAATCAGTGATGAATGTAGTGTATAAAAGAATACTGTTATTGTTTATTAATGCAGAATTAAACTATACCTCTTATGGATATTTATTAAATGTGCCTTATGCCAACAGCATATATGAGCTAATAATATTACAGCTCCACTCTACATAGAGTCAGCCTTCCATATTTTCAAACTTGGAATGCACCTAACTCAGCTGAACTGCAGTGTATAATATTGCAGTGGAATCCAGATAAGGCTGTCTGGCCATTCCCAACCATAACAGGGCCAGTGTGACGATGGCCCAGAGCGGTAGCATCCATCCTCTCTCTGCTCCTGCCCCACAGTAAATAACCAAATTAAAGTGCCATCTTCCAGAGTGAGGCTCCACTCCGAAGAGAGTGGTGTTTTGGTGGAGTGGTGGAGTTTAGCCCCCAGCTTGGTGTCTCGCCACATCGTTTACCCAGCACTTCGTGATTAGGGGCCTCACCCCCCCTCCCCCTCTTTCTTTCACTCTCTCTTCTCTCTCTCTCTCTCTCTCCCTTCATCTCTCTCCTCGCTCTTTCGTGCTCTCTTCCAGTCAGAAGGAAAAGGCTCTTCAATCATCTGCCCATCAAGCCATTGTCTCAGTTCCCCACAACAAACACTTCAGCCTCACTTATCGCATCAAAGTAGTCTCATTTATTCCTGCGCTATATCACATCAGCGGCTGCCTGCCTGTCTGCCTGCCCGCCTCTCTGACGCCCTGGCTGGGGTTTGTGATTGCATCGTAATCGGTTCCTATAGCTCCCGCACACCTGTTCCTGTTCCTGTTCTCCGCGCGAGTGCGAGATGATTGCTATGCGGCGGCCGCTGAAGAGTTTGTCACCGCAGAGTGGCATATCGGGTTACACGCGGAGGCATCACTGCGGAATATATTGCCCCCCTCGAAGATCCGTCACCCGAGTGTGTGAGCGTAATGTGTTATGCAAATTAAGTTGCCTGGAAACATATAGCGTTACTTGTGCGTGAGAGGGTGCGTTGGGAAATAAGAACTCATACAATTTTAATGTTGAGAAATGTCACTCTAGCTAAGTGCTGCAATCACTAGCGTACCTATACTCGACAAGAACATCACAAAAATCGTCTAGGACTTACAGTAAAGAGGTCACAGGTATTCAATATGGCTGACATTGCCTATAGCAACTCAAAGACATGCATATACTACCAAGGACAACATTCAACTGCTAAGTGCACATTTCAATTTGTGCAGCACTTGCTGTCTCTGAAAAACCAACATTCATTGTATTGCTTGAGGCACACCACCATATGCCAATCAAGCTTCAGGAACAGAGTAAAGTGCATTTTTTTTTTACCAAATGCTAATTGAGAAATGCTACGAAAGCAATCGCTCAGGAAACAGGGGCGAGACAACTGAGGTGGAACAGAGTCACATCTGAGGCATCACTCATGTGACACACCTTCCGGAATCCCTGACACCTGCTGGAGTCCCATATGTCACTGTCACCCATGAGCCCGAATAAGTCAAGCAGACCTCTCAAGTCTCACGCATTGAGCGTGAGACACACGCATTTCAATGACTTCACACATTTTAATGTGGGTCTGGCTCGTCAGGCTATCTCTGAGCTGCTTTTCAGTTACTAACCTATCGGCCAATCAGAAAATAGTATTTCTCAACTAATCAGGAAATAGTTTGTTTTGATGTGGGTCCGCAACATGGAGACTTTTATTAAGTTGCCAAATGCTGGTCCGCTGGAGTCGTGGAGTGAAATCAACTGTTATCTGATAATTTGCTGCCAGCCCTACATTTGTTGATCAAGAGACCTGCGGACCGACAAAAAAGATACCATGGACCGAAAACAAACGTTTCTGCTATCGATGTCATTAAACATTGATCCATACAATAAAGTGGTGGTATGAGCATTCATTCAATGCAGGCGTCTACGCGAGAGAAACTGAAACTAATCGATAACGTTGGTATCAAAGCTCCGCTTCAACCTGTTGAATGCTATTTAATTGTTTAACGACACTTAATAGAACAACGTTGATTTTTGGAACTTCCATAGAAACAGAGCAGAGTCTGTATAATACACTTTATACAACAATTGGGTTCTATGGAACTATTTATTTGTTTCTGATTGGCCGAGAGACGTTCCATGAGTTGGAATATCCCTGGACATTTCAACTCAGACTTTGCACAGCTAATAATAAATCACTCCGTGATACAATGCGAAGTTTTGACACAATGTTCTCATCCCAGCTCTCCACTATTTCAAGCAATGGGTCCCTATCTTTTACTGTCTATGGTTACTCCTTAGCAAACCATAACGAAACAGTGCTTCACCACATCTGTGGATTAAGCCACACAGTCAACTCAATGTAAGTAAGATAAACGAGGATGCTAATTGTTCTCAGCATTGCCAGCATTGTGTATAATATGATTGTCACTTGGAGGAGACTTGTAGATAACTAACGTTAGCATAGTTAGCTAACCGCTGCTAACCTGCTAGCATCGTCACGTCAGGCTGTGCACAGTAGTGTAACATTTATTCACCATAAATTAATAAAGTTCAGTGGTTCTGCAATGTAGACTATGTTTCCGTTTTTTTGCAGTACCATGTCCCTTACATGACATGGCCCATCCTTGTAACATGCATGCAGCAAACCTAGATATGAATGTGATTTCAGCCCGACTTTCAACATTTCTTTCAAGAAGACACGTAAACCACAAAGACCCGTAATGAGGGATCTGGAATGTTGGTTACCTAGCAACCAAGACACTGTCTATTGAAAAGGGAACTATTTTTTGGTGCGTAAGAACGATGTCGAAATTAAAATTTTTAAACAATAACGGGATGTTTTCAGATTATTTAGTTTGTGGTAGAATTGTTGTATAAAAGCAATATAGCACTCATGATCGTGGGATTGGTCATGGATATTCCCACGGCTGTTGTTGCTTGCGCCGTACAACGGCCGAACAACACCCGTGGGAATATCCATGACCAACCCCACTCTAACTCGTGCTATATTGCTTAAGTATAGCACTGAGTATTTTATAGTCAAATTTGAATATAACGTGGCCAAAAGCTATTGTAGCCTTCTTTCTATCTGTTATAGATCAACAGATCAGTGATTTACGCCTATCTGCTCGCCAAAAAAATTGGTATTGTGTTTCCTGAATCCGGCATTCAAATTAAACTTCATTAAAAAACATGTATTTTTTTTCTCCATTTCCTACCAATGTATGATGCCTGCTTGAGGGAAACATCCCAAAACAATAGCACCCATATAATTGTTGTTTTGAGAAGTATTTATTTTCTTATGCAAGCATCATGCAACCATGCAAAAGCAATGAAATTAACTAATTATATCTTACATTAGTAAAGCAGTCCTCTGATGTGCATGTCACAAAACATTTAAGTGAAAGTGCATGTATAACAATATAGGCATAATAATGATTGTGATAATGATAATGACCATTTGATTTGGAGGGAGTGGGGTTTGGTACTTGTAGATGAGCCCTATGACCCCAAAGTCTGCCATGACTGGGCCTCAGGTCAAAGAAGTTTGAGAAAGGCTGGTCTACATCAGATTGAGATTTGCAGTGATGCGCCTGAAGGCACGGGTTGAGGACCCAGTCAGTTACGTCACAATATGCACATTTGTTTAAATTCATACCTACGTAATCACCATGACCAAAATTGAACTTTTTTTTTTACTTTGAATCTTGAAAAAAATATATATATTGACCTACCTACCGACCCATTTTTTTTTTTTTTTTGGCTGTTTCTGCAAACAAGAATATTTTTAAGGATGGCCTCATGACTGTGAAAATAGCTGACATTGAACCACAGTGCTTTAAATGGGAGCCCCCAGTATCAGTCATCAAGGCATCAAAATCTGCCACAAACACTTACAACACACAACATTACTCATACACACACACACACACACACACACACGGACAGAACCACCACTGTTCAAGAGACCATTTTGGAACTAAATGTGCTTTTTCTCATTTGGTTGTTTTCTGTTTGTTTAGAGCAGAATAAGCCACTGCTGTTCAAAGGGCCCATTTGGGTGAAATTATTATTATAATTTATGTTATTATTATTTATTATTATTTACTATAGGGTTCTAGAATAAATAAAACAGTGTGTTTGAAATAATGGAATTTGTGCTCTCTCATGAAGCTGGGTCGATGGGACATGGGGAGGGTGGGTCTGTTGATCGGGGGGAGGGGCGTGGCGCCACGAGTAGTTCAAGCAGATGTAGGACTTTCATGTACTTCGATCAGGGGGTACTTCTCCCCCCTGAGAAACAAAGTCTCACTCCTTGCAAACTTCAAAACTTGAGAGCCCTGAGTTGTCAAGTCAAACTGCAGCTTCGGTACAGCGCATAGGCTTTCAAAGAAAGCAGCCCACTCTTGAGAAGCCCATTTCTTTTTTAACGTCAGCTCTAAGTATAAGCGGAGAGGAAGATGAACACTGACCTCCGGATGGATCAGCGGGCATTCCAAAGGCAGACCCGTCGCTAGAAGGCAAGCAAACCAAGCAATTGCTTGGGGCCCCGAGCTGGCCAGGGGCCCCAAGACAACGACTGGTTAAAAATAAAATGCAACGACAAACTGTGAGCGCCCCTTTGATAGTCAATGCAGTAAAGTGCAACGACACTGTTACCGGCAATACCGGGATCCCCCTCAAGGGGGCCCCTCTCAGTAGTCGCTGACAGCAGCAAGCCAGCCAGGTTTGTGGACTCTGCTGCTGCCGTGAAAATATAATACCTCGGCAGTCATAATGAAGCGGAGTTATGCGTCCGGAAGCCAGAAGAGAAAGGAAGAGGATGACAAGAAAAAACAAGATAGTGGTAAGTGATAAATTACACTGGATAAAATAGCTCTGCTTGTCTTGTACAAATGGTGTAATGTCGCAGCAGGAAGGCTAGCCTAGCAAAAAATGTTTATGTTAACTACCTGCCTGATGGCCCATGCTGCTTGTAACAAACTAGAACAGTTAAGCGCCAACTTTTTTTTTCGAGCGGACGAATATGGTTACATACTGTAATATGTTTATTAACGGGATAAGAAAGACATGATCTGTTCCAGAATCACTGTTTATTGTATTTAATGACATAACATTGCTATAGCTTTGTAATAGGTTTTGATGAAAGTGGCATAGCTTCTCTGCTATACTAACTATTTGACCGTGATAATCTATTTACCAAATGGGGGTTAGGAAAACCACCGCGATAAATTCCGTGCATCAAAGCAGACTGGAACATTCATGTCTAGTAGTATTCATGCACGCCAGCTGTTTACTGTCTTTAAAGCATCAGGTGCGTCTGTCTAATTCTCAAACAGCAGAATGCTTAAATGCTATGTTAAGCTACAAGTAGGCCTAGGTCAATGTATAACATTAGCTTGGGATGTTTTTACAGTAAGCATTAGTAGTTGTGAAAGCAGCTGCATCCCTTCTAAATATCAAAATATGGAAATGCTAACATATCTTTTCTTTCTCCCTCAAGGTGCTTTGCTTAAATTTCTCAGCCCTCAGGCTCTTCCTAAGGATACCTCCACTGATGAAGATGGCCTGAAAGGTTAATCTTATGTGTGTGTGTGTGTGTGTGTGTGTGTGTGTGTGTACTTGTATTTATGTTGGATTTCTAAATTGCTATACAACCTGCACTCTTTATAGTTTGAACAATGCATCCTTTTTCTGCATAAGATGGCAGTGTTTTATTTTATCACTTTGTGAGAACTGAAAAATGTTAATGTGAGTGTGTGTGTGTGTGTTTAAGTATGTTGGATTTAGTTATTGTGCACTTTTTTACATTTATATTGGATTTTATGGTACGGTGGTGTTTTTGCAAATGTTCAAATGTTCAAAACTAATGCACAGTATATATATGCAACTGCAGTATTGCACTGTCAAAATTTTGTATTTATATAAACTGTGGGTGAACTTAAACTGTATGGCTATGCGGTGGTTCCTGTAGGCTTTGCGTGCGGTGGGGGGCCTCCATGTCCATTTTGCTTGGGGCCCCCAAATTTCTTGAAACGGCCCTGTCCAAAGTCAGATCACTGCTGACCCCATTATCCCACAATCACCGTTAACACGAGAGACAGGAGGTCACTGGGAGTCAAGGCATTTATCAAACATGCAAAGAGCCATGCAGCTTCTCCTCTGCGAGGTTGTTACAGGCTTTTGCCTGTCTGATGTGGGCTGTGAAAAGGCTAACGGGCTAACGTGTCAATCTTTGACAAGCCAGAGCACCCTGATGTGAATGGAAACCAGTGAAACATCATGGTGCCGAGGAAATTCAGGACATGACAGCAGGACCACATAATTAAACACTGTGGTGCGTGCCTAAAACCTTCCCTTTGGGAATTCAGATGGAATATTACTTGGACAGGATTCCGCATACTGGTTCTGGTGGAGCAGTTCAGTTTCTAAAAAGTCTCTGTGTTGTTTCAAGACAGACATTTCAGATCAAATTCATCCGACCATCATCATCCTTGAGGCCTCTGAAAAAGACACATTTTCCTCCATTTTAAGTTCCACCTCTGCTGCCATAGTCCATAGACTGGAGACAGGGAAGATGACGGAGTAGATTTGACAACCCTTTGGTCTTGTCCACATGACCGTTTTGATATGATTGCATTTGGTGGGTAAAGGTGGACCACATTAGCAGCGATGAAAAGGTGTCAGCAATCCAGGCGGCTGTCCATTGTTTTTTTTTTTTTTTTTTTTTGGCCTTTTTATGCCTTTAATGATAGCGAAAGTGGAGAGTGACAGGAAGCGAATGGGAGAGAGAGTCGGGGTGGGATCCGGAAAGGACCATGGGGCGGGAATCGAACCCGGGTCGCCGGCGTACGGTGCAGGTGCCCCAGACAGTTGCGCCACAGCTGGGGCCATGGTTGTCCATTGTAATTGGTCATAGAGCTCTGTCAAAGATGACCTATGAACTTACCTCTGATAGGGTTGTTGTACACACAAATAACCTTCTTGTGTCGAAGGTTATAGCCTACAGTCTGAAATGAAAAGATTTTTCTGCTGCTATTATGAACTCTTCTTTAAAGCCTGTGAAGGAAAATTGCCCAAAAGTGCCCATATGTTATTATATCCAGATTGAAGAAGCTCAAAAATCAATATCAAATAAAAAATAAAATGTACTGCATTCATGGATGCGGCTGTTGGTAATTTAATAATAAGTACTATACTGTGGGCTATTCAGTGCTCCCAGTGACGTATGAAGTGGTTTTTCACAATAGACTCAGTGGAAGCGCATTAGGTAGATTTTGCACAAAGTGGGACAGAGTGTGCTGATTTGAAGAGAAAGCCTTACATTTGGCAGCTCTTACAGTTGGGTGCAGAGAGAGAGAGATGGAAAGAGAGAGAAATGATTTAGTAAATCACAGAATGTTCATAAAGTATTAAAAGTAAGGTAAATATGAACCTTCTTCTGGCAAGTGCTAAACGACTACTGTAAAATATGCTGTCGATATCAAGTAATCAGATGTGATTATATTTTGTTATATTTCACGTAACCTCACAATAGCCTCTCTTTCTCCCTCGCTGTCTGGTGTGCACTCACCTGTAAAATTACTTGCGCTTTGAGGGACTTCTGATCAATAAAACTTGGCATAATAATTGCTTTACACGCCAAGAGAATCCCCACGGGCCCTCATAATGACAGATACTCTGACAATACGATGACCTTAATACATTTGACGCCGTTACTCATATTTATGGGGGTCTGTGGGCACCTGAAGGCATGCAATCAAGGTGCAAATGGTGATGCTGTGCGTTCACACTGATTAGACCTAAACAGTAAGGCTGTGGGCTCCACTGTAGGTCACAAACAATCAAGAGGATGTTATGATGAGGGTGAGTTGCTAAATTAAAAATGGAGAAGTAAAACAGAGATGGAAGGAGTGCTCTCCAGTCAATATACAGTAAATATACAATAAATATTGCATGTGTAATTAAAAGATGTACTTGAGGGTCAGATTAGAATTAGACAAGGTTTATGACTCCGGTTAATGACATGTTGGCATGACTAGTTTTAAGGGAATTCCATACATACTATTCTTAATTCATTGTATTATAAACACAATATAAAATGGGACCTGAGTGGTTAAAGTAATTTATTATATGGCTCTTCACAATGCTAGTAGAACGCTCCATTGACTTGAATGGGATTTCCCAACGTTCTACGGTAAAATATTTTCATGTAATTACCGCTGCAAACATATAATTACCACTGTCAAGCGGGTTTTGTGCTGCTGATTTAAGTTTTTCATATTACTCCGCAAGTAGTCCGGTCACTTCTTGCGTTGGAACTTCATTCAAAAGTGAAAGCAGACGGTTGATCAGCAGTGTTCTAAAGAATGTTTGATTCAAGTTCAGCGTGTGTTGCAAACTATTTGTTTCTCAGCAAAAGCCACAACGAAATGGTAACAAATAAATGTAAAGAGACATATCGTGGAGTTTATTTTTTCGTTTTGGCAAGTAGCTGTATAATAAGCGGGATAATGTATAGAACGCCGGTCATTATTGGGGAAATAAGTCATTTTTCCAATAATGACCGGCGTTCTATACATTATCCCTTACGTAATTAATATGTAATAAACCAAACATATGTAATATTTAACAAACCAATGTATTAATGACTAATCTGACAGTAAAGTAAAGAGGACAAGACAGTGCATTAAACATTGCTGACATAATCTTGCAGTAACTCAAGAGATGGTGATGGTAGAAGCAGCCTCCCACTCCAACCACCCACAGTGTATAATGCCATTGGACTTTGAGAGTAAATATACAGAAGGCCATGGGAGTTTCTGCCTCCCCTATCCTCAATGCAACTGCCCCACCTAATCCACCCATATGGTTTTTTATGGTGTATTGGAAACGCATAACTCTTTGGACTGCTGTAAACAATGAACTACTGTAAATCATGCAACATTGAAAATGTAGTACAGTGTAGTGTCTTTAAAGTCAATATTGCAACTTGAAATATTCAACTTCTGGCTATTCCCATTGCTTCTGATACACAATCTGAAATCTGTACCAGTATTTGAATTCCCTCCACAACATTCCAATCCTTTCCACTTTAGGGTGGGGTTAACAGATTACTTTTGGTAGTTGTGCTTCAGCACAGATAACTTTCACACTGACAAATGCAATAAGTAAACTCCCAATCAACAAGCTTCATAAATAAACATGCTGCAAGAGGTTTTAAAATATTAATTTAATGCTCCACTGAGCTTTCAGGCCTTCGGAGATGTACACACACAAAGGGTGACCTGAGTAAGGAGAGTTTCAGAAACATCCCTTCGCAGCTGACATGCACAGCAGAGGAGAACTGGGAATGCTATAAGCAATACCAAAAATACAATAAACCTTCACCTTTTATTTCTGTTCCTTTCCTTTTCCACAGATATCAGGTAATGGTGAGGCCTAATGCACACGTGTGCTGAATGTGAAACACCATTAGGTGGATAGTGGGGCCACTTCCCCCAGGGCTGAATCTCTTAAGTGCATCTCACTCCATGCAAGGCAAATAACCTGTGATCATACTGTGTTGGTAAAATCACCATCACCTGCCTCTCTCTCTCTCTCTCTCTCTCTCTCTCTCTCTCTCTCTCTCTCTCTCTCTCTCTGCTTTCAGAGTGATGAATGAATACATCCAATACAAAGAAACAAAGAAATGCAGTGCACACACACACACACACACACACACACACACTGTGACACTGTGACCACAGGAACTGACAGACCATTCTGAGCCCACTTGATTCAGATGCAAACCACTGCTGTAAAATGTGTAACTGGATGATCCAATATTTAACCAGTCTGTATCTCCTTTGGCAAGCCCTAGACACAGAGCCGGTCTGTTCATGTTGATAATCCCCCTCTCCTCTAGCCTGGCGGGCCATCCTATATAATTTAAATGTATAGTCTGGAATCGAACCATTCACCTCGCTTAATGCCTAGGCATGCAATAGGCCAGCGCTACGACCATATCCGTATCCGGTCGGCAAAACGGCAAATACATCCTTCTTCGAAAGGAATTACTTAAGTGCATTGTGTTGCTCAACTTTCAAAAAAAGCACAAGTCTAACTCCTCCAAAGTTGGCCTTAACGCCCGATTCAAACAACCGCTCTTAGTTAGCAATAGCCACCTTCCTGGTTGTTCACCGTCACAGGACTGTCGTTATCCTGTTAAGCCATGTAAGACTCTCTAACAAAATAGAAGCTGTGATTGGATGAAGTCCACTGCGTCAGCCAATAGAAATCCCTATGGTTTGATACTAGACGTACAGGCTGAGCAAATTAATTTGCCGCCGCTAGGGTGCGTCTAGATTTCTAGGCTACCTCTCCTCTCCAAGACTTCCAGATCACACCTGGCAATGATGCCGATTGCCATCACTTGTTTGTTTTGTGACATGATGAAGACAGAGGCAGAAGTTTAAGGTATTACTTGCTCGGAGGCCATGAATAAAAATCCTAGTCGGGGGCATTGGGGAATACAGACGAGGGGATGGTTGAGCTCTCCGGGTCAAACGCGTCGGCTTACACTCTTCCCTCACGAGACGCGTTCCGGCTCCCAGCCCCTGAGGCGGTACAAGAGTTGGCTAAGAAAGTAACAACATGCAGACACACGCACGCAAGCACGCACGCACGCATACACACACACTAAAAGTTTGCTCTTGAGGATAACTTTCTCATCAAAAACAAAAACTAAATGCTTTAGTGGTCTGCCCTCCCAATCCCATCCCCCTCCCCTTCACCACCCCCACTTCCAAAGATGAAGTGATGTTTTTTTTGCATTCTTTTTTTTTCATTATGATCATTATTATTATGCAGACATGTGAGAGGCTAGTTTGGTTAGAAGTGCACTCTCTCTCCTGATGACTGTTAAAAGAGGAATGGGTACCCGGGGGGCCTGTCACAGAGCTGACCTAACGCTGGGAGAACCCTCACTGGGGCTGCTGGCGCTAATGAAAGCCTGGATAACAACTTTATCATCGGGGTGGGCGTGTGGAGCCCAGGGTGCGTCGTTCAGGGGACAAACAACAGCAGAATCATTCCTGGAGACGCTTGTTAAAGGCAGTTTCCATTGCTTAATGGATTTATCTCATAAAAATGTGTGTGTGTGTGTGTGTGTGTGTGTGTGTGTGTGTGTGTGTGTGTGTGTGTGTGTGTGTGTGTGTGTGTGTGTGTGTGTGTGTGTTTGTGTGTGTGTGTGTATGTGTGTGTGTGTGTTTTTGTGTCGTGTGTGTGTGTTTCCTCTGTCAGGCTACACCCAATTATAAGAACTAAAAGGAAGAAAAGCATGTTTTGCAGTTAACAATCTAAACCACCACAAGCTACTTAGATCTGGATTTCCTCAGTATTGGAGCATCAACCCTTTAACAATGCCTTGCCACATCCCTGTTTCACTCAACCCTAATAAAAAGTAAATAGACTGCACTTATGCTGTACACTCCAAAGCACTCAAAGTCCTTCAAAAAAAGATTCTGATTTTAAGTCATAGCAACCAGAGAAAGGGGAATATAAATGGGGGTTGCAATGTCTGATTCAAAAACTCTTCAGCAAGAATTCTGGAGAGAATCGGACATTGAACACTCCAGGTTACAGAAACATTCTGCCACTAGAACTACTCCAATGGTCACCACAGACACACAGAGAGAAAGGGAGAGAGAGAGGGTCACCACAGACAGAGAGAGAGAGAGAGAGGGGGAGAGAAAGAGGGTCACCACAGACAGAGAGAGAGAGAGAGATAGGGAGAGAGAAAAAACAGACAAAGTGGCAGTGCTTTTTTATTTCTGCTACAAATGTCCACTGGAAATGCACTGAGGGACTGTTGAAAAAAAGAAAAAAAATCTGTTTGATGAGGCAACAAATCCCTTTGTCTGTCACCTATCTCCCACCACTTTCATCCGCTCAACTTCAAAAGACAGTGGGCGCAGAGTTTCAGTGTGACAGTCCCCTTTTGGGTTCATCCGCAGAGTATGTCTAATGTAAGCGATTAAAACTAGATAAGACTTAAGCTGCCGTGTATAGCCCTTTTAAGCAATGCTAGTCTTCCAAGGCAACCCCCTCTCTGCTTGCTATTTTGCAATCCAAGCCAGAGTGGAGAAAACAACATGCAGGTGCAAGAAGAAGAAGAACAAAAAGAAAGGCGATGAAGAAGAGAATATGAAGGGGGGATGAAACGAAATGAGAGCAATGTGTCCAGCACGACACACCCAGGGGTCATTAAGGCAGCGGGCGTCAGAGTTAGACAAGGCGCCGTTCGGCTTGGCTGAGGCAGAAGCAAAGCTCAAAGCCTGGGAACCAGAGAGAGTATATAGCGGCCAAAGTGCCGACTACAGATCTCTTGGGCTTGAGAAGCAGCAGAAAAAGGAGGCAGATTATTAAAAATAATAAGGCCTACCTAGGCCACAGCCTAATGATGTGTGCGCAAACAAAGTCACATTAGAGTCTGGTGGATAGACTCAATACCCAACCCCCACCCCAACACACACACACACACACACACACACACACACTCCTACTGCTGCATTCATGAGGGACACGGCCCAATATCAAGCTTGTTTACAATAGATGGGTATTAGGACCGAAGCCAGGAAATATTAATGACTGGAGAAGGGTAATCATTGGAGGTTCACCATTAGCGGGGGTCTCAGAGAGTGAAAGAGAGAGAGAGAGAGAGACCTGAGGACAGAAATGGGAGAGGGGGTGATTCTGAAAAGCATCCTTTCAATACTGATGAGATTATTTTAAGGACAGGGCTGATTAGGGCTGTGGCCCCTAGTTTGTCATCTGCTCCACCAGCCTGTGAACAACCTGACTGGGATAAATAGCCATCATCCAGCGACGGGCAGACCTCTATATTTCAAAGTCAAATTCAGTCCGGGGACACATCAATGAGGCATGACTTTTTTTCCCACCTCTTTGTCTTCTTCTCTCACTTAGAAGGAAAGGGGGAGAAAGTTGGAGGCATGAGCATT
Organism: Alosa alosa; assembly: GCF_017589495.1. Lineage (NCBI taxonomy): Eukaryota > Metazoa > Chordata > Actinopteri > Clupeiformes > Clupeidae > Alosa > Alosa alosa. The sequence continues at coordinate 15,695,816 of NC_063205.1, forward strand.
TCCTTGCAGGAATTTCTATCTTTCTATCTGTTGGGGTGAGTGGTATGAATCAATCATCAATCTTCTCTTTCGCTCTCACACATTTGACTGCATCCTTTCAAAAGTGTGATGGCTCTGCTGCTGCACATGATACTGCATAAATTACTCCACACAGGAGCTCAATTAGACTCCCTTGGATTAATTAGACAGACTCCTGTGATATGTCTGAAACAACCTCAGTGGTGATAATGATGAATATCGAGCATTTCTTTTCTCTCTCTCTCTCTCTCTCTCTCTCTCTCTCTCTCTCTGTCTGTCTCTGTCTGTCTCTCTTTCAGTTTCTGAAGGTTGAAATTAGTGAACACAAGTTCACTTGCTCATCTGATCGATACAAGCTAATTGATGAAAGTGAATTGAAACTTTAATATCCCGCCATGGCAGGTCAGGGGCGCTCGTCCTGGCAAAGATAAACAGCATCTCCACTTTACTTTGTCAAGGTCGGCAAGCTAATAAAGGAAATGAACTTTAATAAAATATCTGTTTTGATTGATTCCACCATGTTATTGAGGCTGAAGGAGAGTGCGTGATTGAGAGAGAAAGAGAGAGAAAAAAAAGAGAGAGAGGGAGTGAGAGAGAGAGAAAGCGAGAGAGCAATAGAGAGAGATAGAGAGCAAGAGAGAGAGAGAGAGAGGTGATCTATATCACTGGAGTGAGGTACTCCCATTAACAGTCACACTGGGCGGGTACTAAATACATCAGGACTACGGAGGCAGGTGGAAGATAAAGGCTCCGTATTAATCACACAGAGTCTGTCGTGGAGGAGCTGTGGGGGCTGCAGCGGCCTCTGCGTTTAGCCCCCACGCCTTTCGTCTGATTAAAACACCACAGCCCCCCCAGCAGCCTATCCAATAAGGATGCTTTATGGCCACGGAGACAGGAATGGCTATGAGGTCCAGTCTGTCGCCTGAGATAGGGAATGCTTCACTCATGTCAGACTATTCATCTAAACTTCTACTCATAAAGGGGTCATTCCACGTCAATTCAACCAGGGCCCACGCACTTAGGCCTCAAAAAATTCTGAAAAAATTACCAGGTGTACCTATGTTACCCAGGAGACACACTGTAAAATTACTCTTATTTAAGATCAATACTTTCCAAGATACAGCCAGTTTTACAGGGAGGGGTGTCGATTTTATTCGGCCTCTTTTTTTTGTCAAATTTCACAAGCCCACAGCGCCCCATGTAGGAGGCTCAAATTTTGCATGCTGGTACATAAATAGGAATAGTATGTAGCAAAATAGTCCCGCGTTTGGTCTGGATAATCCTGCATGGCCATAGCTGTCCCTTTGACACAAATTTTATTGGAGTTTTGGCTGGGCTCTGTTTAAGCCTTCAGAAGACATATTTGTACTCAACATAGGCTCTTGATTTATTTTCCTTACTGAGATAAGTAGAAACACTCTCACAAAAAACTATGAACAGAAAATAAATTCCTTCAGGGTTTGAAGTGAACAGCAGACTTTACAAGTCTAAAAAATCATTTTGGTAAAACATATTGATGTCAATGGGGCATTTTGCCCATGTTCAGGGTGGAAAATAAAAAAGAAAGATTTGCATAAGACAAGTCAAATTGGTGTTTTTTTTCAAAAAGAAGGGATCATGGAGAATAAAGAAAATCATATTTAAAAAATCTTTGTATATTCCCACAAGGTGTTTGGGTGCTCTGAAAATGATAACCAAAATGATTTTTCAGACTTGTGAGGTCTGCTGTTCAGACCCTGAAGGGATTTGTTTTCTGTTCATTGCTTTTTGTGAGAGTGTTTCTACTTATCTCAGTAAGGAAAATAAATCAAGAGCCTATGTTGAGTACAAATATGTCCTCTGAAGGCTTAAACAGAGCCCAGCCAAAAACTCCAATAAAATTTGTATCAACTTTGAGGGACAGCTATGACCATGCAGGATTATCCAGATCAAACGTGACGATTTTGCTACAAACTATTTATGTACCAGCATGCAAAATTTGAGCCTCCTACATGGTTTAGTTCTTACGCTGTGGGCTTGTGAACTTTGACAAAAAAAAGAGGCCGAACAAAATCGACACCCTCCTCCCCCTGTAAAACTGGCTTTATCTTGGAAAGTACTGATCTTACATAAGAGTAATTTTACAGTGTGTCTCCTGGGTAACATAGGTACACCTGGTAATTTTTTCAGAATTTTTTGAGACCTAAGTGCGTGGGCCCTGGTTGAACTGACGTGGAATGACCCAAAGAGGAATCAACCGTGGTCTCTTTGAAGAGCAGCTAACATGGAATATGCAATGAGTCATACAGAATCTTCAGACCCATGTTTGTGGACTCCAGTTACATCTGTTGCCTGCTTTTGCAGAGATCACAAACACCTTTAGCCTATGTGACACGCACATAAACGACCATGCTGGGATATCAGAAATTCTGTTTTCTAGTCTGGGGCTGGGCAAGTGCAGGGCTGAGCCGCGCAGTTCAACACAATGGTTACATTTCCATACTGTAAATTTGCAAGTATATGATTAAGATAGTGTCTGACCACTAGTGGCATACAAGGCGCAAGATGGCACAGCGGACTCTAGTAAGAAAATCTTTAAAGCATATGAAACCAAATCCCAGAAAATGTTAATGTATGTAGCCTATGTAAAACTGGACATGTGGTTATCCTGTACATACACATGAGTGGAAACTACCTCTGTAAGAAAGCCAAGGGAAGTTATACTGGAGAACAGTACTTCAGCTTCTGATGGTGAATCCAGATCCTCCACCATCCAAATCCTCATTCATGAAAATAAATGGCAACGCCCCTAAAAGTTCTGTAGACTTTGAGCTTTGAGGGAAAGTTACGAATTCTCAAGGAGAGACGAGGAGGAGACTTCAAGTTTGAAGTCTGGTGATTTCAGTGTCAAGAAACCTGATCAGTGCCTTTAGCTCAGACTGAAATCCATTGCCACAGACCATAAATAAATTATTCTCTAACAGACTCGGAGAATCTGCAGTAGATATCTTCAGCTCACAACTCCGATACCATTTCCAGCCTCTACATGATATCAACGATATCAAATGATATTGAAATTTGTGATTTCGTCACAAGGGACTGAAAGCCGCCCCACACACACACACATACACCAAGTATGTGTAACCATGGCATGCACACACACACAAACACCAAACACACACAAACACCAAACACACACACACACACACACACACACACACACACTGTTAGTGAAGATACATTCTATATATTTTCCTTGTTTCTCTTTCTTCTTTTTTTCTTCTGTCCAACTGTTTGGCCATCATGGTTCCCTTCACGTTCCAGTAAAAGGAGCCAGCCCTGTCCGGTAAGCGGCTCAGACGTGAGGCGCTGCAGTGGACAGATGCTCAGGCCAAACGGAGCCGAGGACCCACCGAGAGATGCAGAGCGCACATAAAAACATAGAGAGACAAAACACAACGCACACAAAATGACACCCTTGTGTCCTCCCGTTGCCACGACAACGCGAGGCCTTAAATATGACACACACACCCTTGGGCTAGAGTGAGATGATCCTGGGGATTTGTTGTACAGATAGTATCAGTTCTTCTACAGGACCTGCTTCTCCGAAGTATGAGCACGGACCTGTCCCAGGAAAAAGAGTTAAAAAAAAACCACATAATGTATTTTCTCTTTGCCTGAAGCATTTGGCAAATCCGCAGAGGCGTGTTGTAAATACTGCATGACATTTTAATTGAGAATTGCTTTGTGGCCAGGGCATAAATAGGGGCAAATTCCCAGTGATTTTTAAAAGTGTCATAATGGAGGTTTTCTATTTTATTGGCAGGTATTCCACAGACACCTTTTTCACTGCATGTGATTCTCTCCTTTTCTTGTTCGTGGCCAATTCACCAATTTGCCAGAGTGAGGTGTGCATCGGCTATGGCTCATGATTCAAAATGTCATTCAGGAAGTGCATGCTGGCAGAAAGACGTGACATTGCTATCTGCGGAAAGTGTGTGTGTGTGTGTGTGTGTGTGTGTGTGTGTGTGTTTCTGTGTGTATGATCTTTGATACTTCATTTTTGCATTTCAGAGGGCTTATGCATGTATATTATGTGCATGATTTCTACTGAGGTATATGTTTTATGTATGTGTGTGTGTGTGTGTGAGAGAGAGAGAGATAGAGAGATGAAGAAACAAACATCCATCTTTGGTATACACTCCTCATCTTTAGTAATTTCCTCCCATCTCTCTCTCTCTCTCTCTCTCTCTCTCTCACACACACACACACACACACACACACACACACACACACACTCACACACACTCTCAGCAGTAAGTGATTCCAGGATTGCTGCGGGCCATGATGTGTCCAGTGCAGTTTATCACTCTGAATTAATGAGTCCTCACACTCACATGGACAGGAGCACCCTCCCACCATCCCTCTGCCCAAATAACGGAGACGCGGGTCGCCGCCTCCTCCCTCTCCACCACTGATTTGGGCGAGCTGGAAGCACCCTCGAAAACATGTCTCATTTTTCAAAGAATAGTCCATGAAAAATGCATGAGGTTTTTGAAGGAAAGTGAACATAAGGCTGAGACCCATTCACAATCATGTCACTCATACCGTGGTCTTAAACGGCATGCTGTGTATACGTTTGTGTATATAGATACACAGGTATATCATTGCTCTATGGTTTAGCTATAGACCAATCTGGTCAAGTAATTGATAATTGATTGAGTGTTCTTATGTGATTGGTAGGCACATTAGATTGCTACATGCATAACCCTAAACACATAATAGTTATTTGAGTATTGCATAGTTAAGCCCTAATGTTGTTTTAAATAAAAACAAGCAATGGTTATAAACTAAAACAGTGGCCAGCTGGTCAGCAGTAATACTGTTCTAAATAAGTAATGACATGAGGATAAGGATGCTATTCTCTTTGGCACTCTAACAACTCATTTCCTTCACTTCCAAAGCTCCTGTCACACACTATGCATCTCATAGTGGTCCAGTAGATGTAAGTTACCCTTCACCTCAGATTGTGCCTGTGAGGACTTTGCTGAAAACTGAAGAGTCTGATGGAAATAAGTTGAGCTGCCTAGAAGCCTTCAAATAGCGTTGCCTAGACCAAGAATGTGTAAGCTGCCAGTGAATCTTGCAAAGCCGAAGCAGCTTTGTCGAAACAGAGGCACAATGGCTATTTAGGCTGAGAGATGCACATAGATTATAGAGTTAGAGAGGATCTTATCTTGGCCGAAATTTGTGCCAATCACTGCACTGCGAGCAAGGTTTTGTGTCCATCTAATAGTTTTGCCGATAAACATCGTAAATCAAAGCAACTGAATGCAGAGAAATGAGTAGATATTTGGAGATCTGGAATGCTGAATGTTTCAACTGTTAATGTCTAGGGGTGCTGTATATTTCTTTTTCAATATAAAATATAACAAATCCACATTGCTGTCTATGCTGCAAAGTAAAACTGAAGGCAGCTTAATGACAATAATATAAATGAGGATATGGTCCCAAAAGACATGAGGTCAGATTTAAAAGGCATAAATCACTGTTCTGCCACAACATTGCTACTTTCAAGCTAGATTTTGTTTACTCGGTTGCTATGACACTGGCATCTCATCTTTCATTACAGGACAGAAAAAAAGAAGACATGATATTGAACAGAAAATGAAGCATCCTCATAACCTCCCATCCCTTTGCTATAAACAAAATTATGAGCCTGTAAATGTCAATATATTGAGTAGCTTGTGATGTAGCGGCAATGAATATTGCACTTACTGTACGCTGCCCACGCTGTGTATGTCATTCAGAGTATGTTATTTATATATACGCTGTAATTTAAGTCTTTTTATTAAGCATTATTGTTATGTTTAATCAAGCCAGAAGTTACTCTTCAATGTTTCTCTTTTCTCTTTTTCTCTTATCTTGTCTGTTCCAGCATGGTCTTGCAACCTGACTTTTGTTTTGTAGAGTAACTAACAACTTAGATGTGGACAAGACAACAAGTTACGATACGGCTTGTAACTTCTTGATTTTTTTTAAACAAAAACAGTCAGACAAGCCAACAGCCCTCTCACTTTTTCCAAAGCTCAACTTCTCTCTAAATCTGTCCCAATTGAAACTTCAACCTCCGGGCAGAAAGTACTTAATACAAAATGTATGTTACTCAGTGTCCACCACAGAGATGAAATATATACAAAAAAGGCTGTTTCGTTACATTGAGGTTTCTCTGCAGGTGTTCGTATGGGCAATCAAAGTATACCCACTAATATAATATATTGAGTTCCACTGAAATACAACAGTGGGTCACACTTATATTGTGGCACACCAGTAAAACACTGACAACTAGGAGTAGGCTACTACAAATGCGGGTTTAAAATGTCCTCCGATTTTTTGTGTTTGTTCATTATTCACACAAAAAATAGCAACCGGACAAATGGCACATTTATTGCAGGGGATGAATGTGATCGCACTTTAAGAGCTTGTCAGAATCTATCACCCATAAGGACATTAGGTTATTACAGTATATGTATAACCTCTGCAAGTACACACACACACACACACACACAAAGTAACAAAAACCATGCAAATTGTGAATAATGCTGAGTGTAATTGGTAATGTCTCAAACATTAATGCATATTGCCACCTACTGGCCACATCACTGAAACACCTGGGATTCCATCCCTAACCTTCCTCATCAAATAAAGCAAATAGCCATCAGCCATCCAGCATCATGGGCAGTATTTTAATTAGATGTATTTGAATGTATTTAATTACATTTAGCGTATTTTGTCATTTGTATTTTGCAGGATTGAAAAAAATCAAATGTATTTTAAAAATACTTTGAGTGATTGTATTTAGATATTTTGATATAGGCTACAGATATCTGTATATCTTCTGTGTGTTGGCTTTTATCTTACTTTGTGCCTTTGCTTTATGGACTTTTACAGCAGACCAGTCTTCCCACATTATTATTCTGTATGTCATTGATGCTCATTGAAGAATAACCTTTTAACCTTTCAGTAATAAAAAAGACTTAAGATAGAAAGATAGATACTTTATTGTCTAATTGTCTTTATTGAAATTCAAGGTCACAGTAGCATACAGACAACACACACATAAAATTCACTAACACAGCGTTTCTCAAACTGTGGGTCGCGGAGACATGCCAGGTGGGGCGCGAACTGACGTGAAAACAGGAGTTTTTAATTTATTTTTTTATCTGTAGCCTGGGCCCAGCTAGCACCCGATGCGCAATGGACGCACTGTTATTCACAGGGAAGCGTTCGTGTCAAGGCAGCTTAGTTAGTCCCGACTTACATGAGATTTTGAACGTTGTTGTGAGAGTGGTGAATTTCATCAAAACCCGGCCCTTAAAAGCGCGTCTATTCTCCGCACTTTGCGAAGAGATGGTAGCTGACCAAAAGGCTGTACTGTTTCACAGCGAGGCAAGGTGGCTTTCCCGAGGTAAAGTGCTGTCGCGCGTGTTTGAGTTCCGAGTCGCCTCTTCTTGGAGGAAGAGCGCATGTTTGAATCTGCAAGCACGTTCACTAATGAACATTTCTTGACGAAGCTGGCCTATCTTAGCGATATATTTGATATATCTTAGCGATACATTTGAGTTAAATGTCCAGTTACAAGGCAAAGACAAGCACCTACCTCACCTAGCAAATAAGATTACTGCATTCACCAAAAAACTTCGAGTATGGGACAGGCGCCTCGATCGCGACAGTATTATGCCTTTGAGATTTCTGAGCGAAATAGCTGAAACGTCTGATGGAGGCACTCTTGTGATCCCATGTATTAGGCCTACATCACATCCCTGCAAAGTTTATTTCAAAAATATTTCCCAACCAGCAGTGCTTAGTATGACTGGATTATGGATCCATTTAATGCAGCATGTTGGTACTTCATTGAATATATTGTACAATGCTGTAAAATGGCCTATACTTCCTAATATGTTGCTGGAAAACAGAAATATGTGTGTTATGTATTTATTTATTATTATATCTGCAGCACCAGCTGATTTTAACTTTGTTGAAGAAGATATATTTAAACTTGTCATTATTTCAATAAATTTGACAATTTTAAGCTTGACCTACCACTTTCTTAGAGCGATGAGGGACAGGTGGGGCTCGAGAATGCCCCCTTGATCAAAGTGGGGAATGAAAGAAAAAGTTTGAGAACCTCTGATATAGTTTGTTAACTACCACAGTCATAAGTTGGGTCTCAATAGTCTGTCATTTTTAAAAAGTGGGTCCCCAGAAAAAAAGTTTGAGAAACACTGCACTAACAGCAGAAAGTAATTAAAAGTATATAATATAAAAACACAACTAAGCAATAAGGACAGTAGAAGATAAATATATACTAAATACTAAATATACTAAAATACAAATTACTAAATAACACAAAAAAACAGTATCCACATAGTGGGTGATTAATCAAACAAGATGCGCTTGCAATGACTGAGGCAGGGACTGAGCATGTGATTCTCTGTGCATAAGGTAAGGTAAGGTGCTCTGTGTGAATGAGTGTCATGGTGATGGTGCAAATGAGTAAGTCAAACAGTGCAAGAATAAAGTCTATATATCTATATATATATATAACTATATTAAGGAAGGTATAAGTGTGGTCACAGTTTGGCTGTGGCATGGAGGGAGGGGTTGTGCATATGTGCTAATATAGCACACAAACAGTGAGGCAGAAGACAGTGGTAAAAAGTGGCTAGTGGACAGACAGTTCAAGACATGGAGGTGGTGAAGAGGCAGACAGACTATGCAGAGAAGTCTATTTCTCCTCTTCCCTTAAGTGAAGCATTGAACAGTTCAATGGCCCTGGGGACGAATGACTTCCTCAGTCTGTCTGTTGTGCAAGGTAGTGAGCGAAGTCTCCAGCTGATCAGGCTCTTCTGCTTAACAATAGTGTTGTGGAGTGGATGACACTCATTGTCCAAGATGTTGATCAGTTTGCTCAGGGTCCTTTTGTCAGATATTGAAGTGATGCACTTCAATTCAGCTCCCACTACAGAGCCAGCTTTCCTTACCAGCCTGTCAAGTTGCCCCGCATCCTTCTTCTTTGTGCTTCCTCCCCAACATACCACTGCATAGAAGAGGATGCTGGCAACAACAGACTGGTAGAACATCCTGAGGAGCTTGCTGCACACATTGAAGGAGCGCAGCCTACTCAGGAAGTACAGCCTGCTCTGCCCTTTCTTGTAGAGTACGTCAGTGTTGGCTGACCAGTCCAGTTTATTGTCAAGGTGGAGACCCAGGTACTTGTAGGTGCTTACCACTTCCACATTGACCCCATCAATGGGGACTGGTAGCAGAGTGGGCTTAGACCTGCGGAAATCCACCACCATCTCCTTGGTCTTTGAAGTGTTGAGTTGGAGATGATTGAGTTTGCACCATTGCACAAAGTCCTCCACCAGGTCTGAGCATACCTAAGACCAATCGCTCCATTGTCTTCATCACATGTGATGTTAGAGCGACAGGTCTGTAGTCATTAAGCTCAGGATGTGGCTTTTTATGGACAGGGGTGAGACATGATGTCTTCCACAGTGTTGGAACTTGTCCAAGGCGCTCAGATTGAAGATGTGCTTCAGTGGCTCCCCCAGTTCAGCAGCACAGGCCTTGAGTAGCCTTGGACACAGTCTGTCAGGCCCCGCTGCCTTATTCGTGTGCAGTTTCTTTAGTTTAGCTCTCACTTGATTTGCTGTGATGATGGGGGGTGTAAGGGGAGGGGAGGGGGAGGGGTGCATCTGGGATCTGTGTGTCTGTGTCTCAGCTGTTGACTGAGGTCGTTGTCGCCTCATTGTTCGTGATCGCCATGTGGGGGAGGGGTGCAATATCCAGTGATGGTGGGGCTACGATAGCCTGTGATGGTGGAGGTGAGTGTTGCACTGGTATTGAGGGGGTGTGGTGGTGGGGGCTGGGGGATGACCACCTCCTTGATGTCCCTGTCAAGGCTGCCAGAGTCGTGGACGCCCCAACAGGCACAGGCAAGGAGGCGTCAGGCGGGGGCAGGGCGTGAGGTGTGGTGGCTTAGGTCGTTGGGTGTCACCGGGATGCAGAGCTGGAGAGACTGGGAGGCTGGGAGGTGGGGGTAGGGCAGGCACGCAAACAAGAGCAGTGCCTGAGTCAGCCGGGGGTGGTGGACAGACCACTCCCATTGGAGCTGGAGCAGGGCTGTCAAACCTGTTGTACTGTAGAAGTGGTTCAACTGGTTCGCCCTGTCCAGGTCCCCCTCCACTGAGCTGCTGCTCTTCTTCAGGCCAGTGATAATTTACATGCCATCCCATGCAGGGGCGTCACTAGACATTATTCACTGGGGCACGTGCCTTAGTAAAAGTCTCCTGTGCCCCAGTAAAATTCTAGCGCGGCTTTAGCTGGAAACGGCATTCATGAGCGCATCTCCGTGCCTGCTTTATTCATGGCTCGAGCCTGTCACTTACCAGCCAAAAAAAAAAAAACAAGGAATAAAGAAAGGGGCCATAATAGCCAATCAAGAAATAGCAACTCTGTAGCTGGCTAAGATTGAACGCAACAATCAATGAAAATCGTTCACATGATTCTTCCGAGTGTTTCGTTGTACTGCACACACATACACTGTGGAATCCGCTGGAGCTCGTTACATCACTTTGAGCATAGAGTAAGTCGTCCCCTGTTTAATGTTACAACAAATTCACAACTTGTTTGACAGAAAAAATGACAAGTTGATCGCTGTTAGAGAGTGTTACCCACATAACTAGCATCTGTTTTTCAATGCTTAGCGTCATTGTAGCCTAAATTTAGCAACAGTTTACCAGCTTGTGCTCTCTCCCTCACACACACACTCACACCATGCGTAGGCTGCATGCACACATGCGGACAAATAATAAGGATCTATACTGTAGAGAGTCCTGTAAAAGTAGCCTATACTGTTTGAGAAGCTGTCCTACTGTAAAACTAAACATAGCCTTCTGATAAACTATTCAGAGATGGACATCAGAAAATTCTTCCCGAACAGAGGCAGAGGGAGAGGAACAGTGAGGAGGATGAGGGAGGTATGATAATTTTGCCCACATTAACGGTAACATTAACATTTATGCTGGTAATAGCCAGTGCTGTGATTTAATCAATGGTTTAATGGCAAACTTAAATAAGTTTGCTGCATTTGCCTATAATAATATACACAGAATCAGAGTAGCCATCTGTGTAGATTATTATAGGCTACATTTGCAAATTATCACCAAAAGTCAGTATGAAGGCTTTAGTAGGCTATTTAAGCTACAAAGAACTGCAGTATTGCCAGGATGTCTATAGGACCCTTGCCTGGGAGGGAAGTATATCTCAATTTTGACTAAAAATAAGCTTCCCTTGTGTTAGTAGGAAAGCCTATTAAATTCATGCAGTGAGTATAGGCCTACTTATGCCTATGTGTTTGGATGTTGCTGGATAGTGGCTGCTACAACAATTGAGGGAGAGAGTGCTGGAGGAGGAGAAGAAGGTCGAAGAGAGGGGAGAAAGAGCACAGGCTGGGCAGTCCAATACCAGGCAGGAGGAGGAGGAGGAGAGAGACAGGCAAGAAACGGATGAGGACATGATGGGGGCTAGACGTAAAACTATTCAGAGTATGGAGGAGGATGTCTGTGACCTAGGGGAGATATGTGATGGTCCAAATCAGGCTAGCCATTTATTTCATATTGCGCACACAGTTCATTTTTTTTTTTTTTTAATGTTGGGGGCCTGTGCCCCATGCCTCCTTCATGTTGTTTTCCTGCAACTTCTGTTCCACCTTCCTTCTGTAGTCCTCCTTAGCCTCCTTCAGCTTGACTTTGAGTTCCCCTTGCATGCGCCTCAGCTCTTCCACTTAAGATTATTGTGTGGGTATTTTTGTATTTTCAAATGACTAATTACTTTTATTATAATGAAATACATGTGTATGCATCCATATTTTGCAGTATTTGTAGTTCGTAACAAAATAGTCTTTGATGTATTTGTGACCACCTCTGTTCCTGCCACAGTACCGCAGTGTGTGTGTGTGAGAGAGAGAGAGAGAGAGAGAGAGAGCTGGACTGAGGCAAAGCATGAAAGCACCATTCATCACTGCCAATTGTATCCCTTTCACCCTTAATTCTCACCCTTAACTCAGAAATTGCACAGAATTCTATCATAACCATGCTCTGAGACATTTTCTTTCCCCAAAGACGGTTGAAGGATTTTAGTTTCCCATAAGAGAACCAATGATGTCCACCATGATGATGGGAGCTGTTTAGCATTATGTGATTGATGGATTCTGAGCAGTGATTGATGGATTCTGGAGCTAATGCCAACACTTGTTGGAAGACCAGAGAGACCAAGCCAAGGGTATGAAGTTTATTTCAGCGTATAGGTTGTGAGGAACCACCTAGGATCAAGAATTGACAGCCTGCCAGTCAGAGAGGCTTTAGTAGCAGTGTTTGTTAGTATACACTCAGTATTAGGTGATACATGGAGCAACTTTTTGAGCAATGTTGCTAGGCAACCACATTACCAGTCCCATTGTCAGACACCAAACAGGACGAGGACCACAAAAGCGTCACGTTCAAAAGTTTATTTAAGGGTTGGGGTTAAGGGGTTTCAGGGGTTCCGGGGTACAGGAGTTCAAGAGTCTGCGTGTGTGTTCCCCCAGTAGCCAAACAGCAATGGCAGGAGCTGGATGATCCGGGAAGTCCTGGGGAAACACACACACAACAGCAATTGAAACGAAGCAGCAGTACAGTCAAGGACTAGGCGGTATTCGTAGAAAGAGGGACGGAAGGCAGGTCAAGATTACCGGGCTGGAGAACACAGAAGTAGTCGAGCTGGGTCGGGATCACAGGCAAAGAGTCAGAGGCGTTTTTCCCAAAACAGGCAGGTAACTGGTGCTGGTTGCAGACGATCTGACAAGTGTGGACTGAAAAGCAAGGCTTTATATACAGGGCATGATGAGTGGTGAATGCAGTGCAGCTGGTAGGTAAACGAGGGTGAGGCAGAGCAGAGCAGGAACAGGTGGAGGTCATCAGACTTCAATCAGCGCGTGTTACCAGGCAGAGAGAGAGCTCATGACACCTATGTATCTGATTGGATGATCATGAGAATTTGTCTACTGATGATTAAAGGAACCATATGTAAGAAATGTATTTCAATTAATCATAAAATGGCCCTGATATGTCACTAGACATTAAGAAATCATGTTCATTTCAAATACTTATATCACTTACAACAGTAGTCCGGCCAGGATATTGTCATTTAAAAAGTGAAGTTGCAGCCCTCAACTAATGTTGATGTTGTCATGTTGTGTTTTGGCCTGAAACGCCACCCTCCACCTATCTACTAATCACAAAGTCAGTCGTGTTTCGGCATCCGGGTTGCCAGCTCTGCCAGTCAGGGGGGAGAGGGAGGGGATACACCGCTCTACAGTTATTTGAAAGTGATTGTAGTACCAGTTTTGGCCACAATACGGTTCCTTTAAAGCTTCCAAAAAATAAATGGGAACGTCCAGAACCACAATATTCAGGGACATTTCTGTTGCTGGGCAAAACCTGCTCAGAAAGTTGCATTCTGTATCATCCGCTTTAGTCACTGCACAGATGAATGGCATACTGTATGTACAAAAGGTTACAATGATAACTTCAGGAACTCTACTCTCTACTGCGAAAAAAAAAAGCGCCGGGATTATGTACTTCATGACAGTCCCCTTCTGAGCCCTTGTGAACCGTATGAGCTCTTGGAACATTACTCTGGGAGTAGAGAGGGGAATGCCTCTGAAGGTGATAAGACAGCTGAGCAACAGACTTTTCTTCTAGAGACGAAGAGTAAATGATGTCTTTAACTCAGTTTGTCAATACTGATTTGGCCTTATATCATTGACCAGCCAACCTTTACCTGAACAGGTACGTCATGTTGACAGTTTTGTTGTGTCATTTGTTGATGAGGTGGTGTTCTGCGTTGTTGGGTGTCATTAAAACTCTCCATGTCTCAATGAGTTCACACAAAACTTCAGTTCATGTAACTGAGATTCATCAGGTGTCTGCTGTCTATGGTAAAAGTTCTGACAGCTGTGACTCTCGTATCTGTGAGACCCCAACCATAGGCTTTAAACACACAACAAATCAGAGATTTATTTTCCATAGGGGCCCCTTCTTTCACCAACCTGTCTAAAGCATTTGCACCTGTTGAATCACTGTTGCAGTCTGTACCTATAGATGGCTTTAGATGTATACTGTATATGATCATTTATTTGAAGAATAACACATGCGTAACTCCTCTCTTGTTCTCCAAGAATCTTGACTCCTAGTTGGCACTAAACTTCCACACAACACTTGAGACACCAACACTGACTTTATGAAGAGATCTGCATTGCTGACAGATGGAATTCTGCCCAAGGCATTTTACAATCGGATGTAGCTGTCAATCTTCACACCCATTTGACGGTTAAAAGTTCATGAACGGACGGACGGTGGTGCTATTCAGAGCATCATTAAAACCAATTTCATGAGGTGAATGGGCCGCCCTCCCTTATCGACATGCCAGACCGATGATATAAATATTTCACCGGGTCGGTGGGGCATAGATAGATCCCCACAATTCTGTTCAAATCCAAGCTGCATGCATAATTTAGGACACAGAGGGTAGCCTATCTAACCGTCACAAGAAGCTTGTAATTGAATCAAATCCCCATGACAAATAGAAATTTCAGTTTTATGCAAAAGATCCCCCAGAGGTAATTTGAGCGCAAAGGACCCCCCCCACCAAAAAAACGTGCACAGTCACATTTGCTTCCTTGGTGCCCACCAACAGCCGAAACAGACATAATTCAACGTGGCGTTTTTCATTTGCCCCCAAAATACCACTGTTTACTAGCACATTAATCACATCGGGTCAGACAGAGTTCCAAATACGGGCCTGAAAAATGTGAGTCATTAGCGAGGCATTGTGTGCCACGAGCTGAGCTGTAGTGCGTAGCATGGTAATAAATGACTTGCGCCAGTGCTGCGTTTTTCGGTGATAAGTAATTTGCCAAGCGGAACTCATCATGCTCATCATGCAACTAAGTGCTTAGATGCATTTTTTTTAAGTACGAGAAGCCATTGAAATGCAGATGGGGTGGCATAAAGAGCTATGGCAATGGGACTTGAAAGCAAACTAATGTGTTCAAAGGCTGTGCACCGTCACAGACTCTAAGTAATGCATCCAGGTTTGAAGTTGTTGCCAGATAACAAAATTAAAATATAAAATACACAATTTGCCATTTATATCAATTATGCATTAGCTAGATGCCCCGGAGATGCAGAGGTTGTAGCTAACCAACACCACCCCACAGTCCCATGTGGCCATCTGCACTGTGAATTCAGTTAGAGGGTTAGAAATGTGGCCAAATGAATGTCATAAAAATATCACCTCCCACAGAGTTTAGCAAAGTTCATGCTAACTGATATTGACACTGATTGTATTGCAGTCCTGAATGGAGTGCAGTTGGTTTCCCTTGGGTACATACGCCAAGCTTTGAATGGGGATTAAATGAGACTCTCCTTTACTCTAGAGTGAATACATTTTTAAGAGTGCAGTTTGAGAATGCTGTCTAAGAAGAATACGAATAAAAATCTCGGATAACTGACCATAATGATGCTGAAACATTAGATGTGCAGGCTATCGGGTTCATAAAGCTTTTCTAAAAATCACTGAGCTTGAAAGAGAAGACAAGTGATTAGACATGGCACCAGCAATGTCTAAGGGATAATGTATTAACATGCCACTATTTTCACTACATTAGTTTGAATCATTTGCAGTAAATTTAGTCATGGATTATTAAAATGTAAAATGTTCAAAATAGTTTTTTTTTCCAAATGTTTGAATTTTGTATGTGTTTATCAGTTCCAAAGTTTAATAAATTAGACACTGATGGCACAGTGCTCTGTTTTAAGTCTTTTTTCTCAACTAAAAATGCTTTGCGCTGGTTAGATGGTACTTGGCTGAGAAAATATTTCACAGGGGGTACATCACTGAAAAAAGGTTGAGAACCACTGGTCTATGCTACAATGACACAGGCAATAAGTAAGTAAGTCTAAGTAATTTCAACAGCAACAATACACATTTAAAGGATCAATTAAACCAACACAATGTAGGTATTTTGCCTTAAAAGCATTATGATTATGGTTATGGTTATGGGATTTGGCAGGCACTTTTGTCCAAAACGACTTACAAATAAAACCAATACAACAGTTAAAATGAATAGTGAACAGTTTTAAAATGTTGGTGAGACTGCATTAAGGAACATAGCAATAATAATAAAAATAATAATGTGTCAATGCAATATCAATAGCCTAATGAAAATAAACAAATACTAATGCACAAACCATAACTTATAATACCATCAAACTCCTTTTGATGCCACACTTAAAGAACAGAGATTGGAGTCTGACATTGGCCAGGTGTGCCCTGCCTGATGTCACTATGTAACACTGTCACAGGTATGGGCATGAGCCCTTGTTGGTTTTAGACCAATTGGGTAGCCCCAATGGCACTAATGGGTACCGTATACGTTGAAAACTAATGAAAAGGGGAATTCCTACATTGTGTTACTCTAAATAAAGGCGCAGTCAGCGATTGCGCAGGAAGTTGTGTTTGTTTATATATTTATTTAAAATTATTAACAGACGCTATTGTCCAAAGCAACGTACATTATATTTTAACCAAGGATCAAACGAAACACACCAGAGAGGTAGCTTGCCCCTCCCTTCAGTATTCCCAGAGAAAATCCACACATGGTTTCGTTTTTCTGTTTTTTTCGGGGGGGGGGGGGCTACCCCATTTCCAGTCAGAGCCTGGGCTGCCTACAGAGACCGGGTTTTTTACAGTGTACTCAAAGAATGGACAGCTAGCGAACCGTAAGGAGATGAATGTGACAAAAAATTGTATGGGCTTGAAATAGCATACAAACGCTGACTGCACCTTAAATATGCATAACCAAGGTATGAAGGCTCACTCAGACTGGTTAGAGAAACACCAGCCTATTGAGCAGTGGTTTTCATGTTCTATTGATAGACAAAAAAAAAAGGTTTCTGCTCACAGCACACAACCCACTTCCTCTTCAATGGTGTTGTTTTAATGTAAGGGAGGAGAAGTTGAGTGGGAGGATAGATGCGCAGAAAGAGGAAGTGTCAAGGTGAACGATAGCCTCGCCTGGAGAGTAGAGTGAGATATCCAGTGTTCTGGAATGTTCCAGGATATACTGGGTGTATAGTTGTGCCTGATGGTCCTCACTTGGTCTGATGGATCCAGCCAGACAGACACCCGTGAGCTACCTCCACTAATACATCTTCTTTATCAGGCATCCTCCACACAATGAGGAGGGGAAACACCATCTTACCAGCCCACCACCTCCCCCTCTAGTCTTTCTCTCTCTCCCCAGAGGAAGATAAATCAATGATATCATCTTGGAACAGCAACAGGATCCACTAGTTCAAGGGACTAGGCAATATACTGCTTGGGGGGGTGTATAGAGTGGTGCGAAACAAAAACGGAAGGGCTATATTTCTTGGGAGGTCTTCGAGATGATGAGTTCACAAAGCCCCTGTGGCGGCCATATTGCAGCCCCATCGAACAGCACACTGGGGAGAGAGACGGAAGTATGTGAGGTCCTCCGGGAGCACTTCTCTCTTCCCTCAATCAACAGTCAGACATGAAGCTCTCTGGGTTTACTGCGGGAATAATTACCAATATATTGCACTAGTTTCTCTATAAATATCAATCTACCTGGGGCTGTTCTAAAGTATTAAACTGTGATTAAATTGCTCGTTTGAATTTAAGAATTTGATTATCTATTCATTGTGCATTATGACTCTTAAGAGGCTGAGTCCTGTTAACTGATGTCCATCGTCATCAATTGTGGTCATTTGAAATGTCCATATCATGAAATACCAGCATGGTCTAGTTTTACCATCACTGTCCACAGCTCCCCTGGCTCTGTGTTGCTGATAGGAAGAGGTTTGTGTGCTGTTCAGACCAAATGGAGTTCAAGCCAAATGCATGAACGGAACAAAATGTTTGGGGGAAATGTATTATTAATTTATTAAATCATATAATGACATCAATCTAATGGGGATGACAAAGAGGGATGCAGAGTGCTTTTTCAATAGAAGGCATGTCCTCTTATATAACTCCATAATTTGTCTGTCTGTATTAGCAGCAGCTTTAGATAAAAACGTGAAATGCATTAAATTAGTGTGAGGCTGAATTTGAGTGAACAGAGAGGAATAAAGGTATTAACACCCTTTTGAAAAGCAATGTAGCCTAATGTAAACATCCTTTCATCACATCTTTTATTGCCCTCTGCAGACAGAAGTTGGAATAGCATATGTGGGGGAGGGGCCTTGCTTTTATAGCCTTATTTAGGCAGACTGAAATGTACACCCATTATGTCAATAATTGCATGTTCAAATTATTGTTAGTCCTGTAGAAACGGTAAATGCACTAGCTCTGTGAAGAAATATTCAGTGGATATTTAAAAATTATAGGCCTACTATAGCATATGCAAATACGTGACAATAGTTGATTTATCTATTTTAAATCAAACTTAACTGACATTTTATTCCATTTCTCTCCAGAGTCAAGTGGTAGGCTGGAAGCCAGGATTTCCCATTTTGCTTGTCTAGAAGGCTATAAACCACGGCTGTTCCCCAATCCCAAATCCCCAAGGCATAATTAAATACATGAATCTAAAAAAACACTGAGGTGACCTGAGTGATCATAACAGTAGAGATGCATGCAGTTAGATACCAGTCTGCCTAATGGGCTATATAGGCTGAGGGTATACTGTGAATGAAGTATGGTGCATTTAATTGATTTTACTTTTCATTTGTTTCTCTAGACAATCCTATATTAGCCTATAATTCCCAAAGGAACATCTAATTGTCATGCATGTAGCTTCAGTTCAGATTTAATCTCAGGTTTATTTATAACCTAGGCCTATTTCCATGTAGAAAGTCACGCGTTCACATTTTCCAAAATGTGTTTTCAGCTTTTTCACTCACGAATTCTAGCCTAAGTCCAGACTGGCCTTTGGTATGTGGGGTATGTAAAGATGTCCAAGACAGATGTTCAGCCTGCTCAGGTTCACCATCCTCCAGTTTGCACCAAGCTGTCAGCTTTAGTGGTCAAGCTGAAGCCTAAAGCTTGGTGATGTTATGAAATGCTGCTCCAATTGCGCATCCCCTCACACACTGTAAACTAAGAAGAAAGCTTATGCTTGGTCTGGTCTACGATTTTACTTCCAGCAAACTGTAGCCCGTATTTCTGCTTTCAACCTTACGTCAGCCATTTGCAGCTTCCGCGTTGTCTGGAACTAATTGCGGAAGTAGACGCTACTCTGTTCGGGTTCAGGGTTCCGCCTCTGACGGTCTTACCTCTACCCGAGACAGAGAAAAATCTACAATTTAACCACTTGAATACAAAATTTAGGCAAAGCAAATTAGTTCTAAAGAAGACACACGATGGCAGGACGGTTACCGGCGTGCGTGGTTGATTGTGGCACGGGGTAAGTTGCTGCTGTGATAGCTTGCTAGCATAGCTGGTACTTAGATATATGAATGCTGGACCAACAGGCTAGCTAGTTGGCTAACTTAGCCAGTCAGCATTCGTCTTTCAGAGCTGGCATATCAGGTAGCTTGGGCGGAAATTTTGGGTGTGTTCACGGATCAGTTTGTACAAGATTATTTGCACAGATGAAACTAGACGTGGAAATACGATGTGTAGAAAGTCTCGTTAATTCTGTATAGGAATGAACATGTATGCAATGACACAAAGCGTCAGCTAGTTATTTTTTCATTCATTACTATGCATCGGCGAGCCATGCTAACACTAGCTAGCTACCCACGGATATTCATAAGATGGGGCCAGCAGTGAGCAAATAGGCTTGCCGACACGAACTTCCTCATTTGTGACCAAGGAATAGGACAATGATGCCACTCTGTTTTGCACATTATTCTGTTACGTGGTTCACTGTAATCCCAGTTTATTAGCTAAATAGGTCAGATAGCTTGTAGCTATTCGAGAATATCGCTGCCAGCTAGCTTGTCAACAAGGCTAACCCAGATAATAGTTGCCATAGCCAGGAAGCTAGCTAGTTAGCGGAGTCTTGTTGCCAAATCTGACAGCGGTCGCTTATGCAGATCTCGTTTCTACTTCCTGGCCTTAATGCAGGCGAGTTCAGTTATGCTTTAGAAAATTAGCGATAACAAAGTAATTTGACTGCAATAAAGTCACGTTATTGCAGACCATTTTACGTCCATTGGAACATATCTGGATTACAGCTGTTTTGCACGTGTAGAAATGATTCGCTGACTCTGTTCGCTTTAGTAATGTTAGTGTTCCTTTTTGCCTTAACGCTACTGTTGAAACGGTGTAGTTCCTTATAAGGTATTGTCCCCTGTGACAGTCACCCAGCACAATGCTGCTCCCTAGTCGTCATTGTGGTCTAGTTTATATGTGTTACTTCCTCTTGCTGTATAACTTTTTCATCTAGGGAGAAGTTAATACTTTCAGTTAACGGTATGGTCACTCTTAATAGCAGTGTTTAAGTAATTATTATTTCAACTGTAAACAGACAGCAAATTCTACACAGGGAGAACCTCGGGCAAACATTTTTCAAGGCAGTGATTGCAGCGCTGAATAATGTGACTTATCTGGACAAGTAGGGAATTCACTGTGGAATGCTGTCTGACCCCGCCCTTACCTGCCAAGGTGTTTGAGAGCGGGTAATGGGCGGGCTCCCAGATCAGTTATTTACACACCAATCCTACCTCCTTTTCCCCCACAAAACGTTCATAACAGCAGGCTCCAGATCAGATGTCAGTTTTGGAAAGTTACATAGAGGCCAGTTGACAGAGAGCAGCTGCATGCACAGACTAGTGGTAACATCCACTCAGGCCAAGGCAGTGTAATAAGCAATAGCAAAGAAACAGATGCCTCCCACCCAAATAAGTGAATTATCCTAGTCATCATTACATTTACATTCTAATCATTTAGCAGATGCTTTTATTCAAAGCGACTTACGAAATTAGGAATAAGATTCAAGCTACAATGCAGAGGAGACCTTAGGTAACAATAAATACTACATCAATAAATACTACTATGCAGAGCAGAGGTAATAGAGAGGTAAGGCAGAGGTAATAAATATGTCAAAAATAAATACTACTACCAGAAGATGAAGTACTAGAAGTAATAGTCAAGTGTATTGAAAGAGATGGTGCTAGAAGGAGAGGTGGTCGAGGTAGAAGAAGGAAAGTGTATGGTACAGTAAGTGCATGTTACCATTAATGGTGGATGATTCTGATTTCCTTTAAGCCATACCTTAGGGTCAATAACTTGCTCAGGCCTCCATATCTTTATATACTGGTCACTGAACTGCTGTGACAGGATCCCGAATCAGCTCTAGGCTGTTTGTTTTGGGTAATATCCAGGTTGAATGCCCTAGGCTTTTGGTGTGCGTAATAACAGTGCTTGTCGGACCTTGTCAAGGCTTTAGGTCAGTCAGTCTTGCGCTAAGACGGCTGGATGTACATGACAGAACACGCACAATGCAGAGTGCAGCTGTTGCAGACTCACAGCTCAACTCATCATGAGCAGCCAAGCAACCAAGTCTTTTACGGTCTCAGACTAGGGTGTTAAGGACACTCCAATCATAGCAATCAAACAGCAGTGTGTAGAAATTCTAATAGGTTTTCATTGTTTTTCCAAGTGCGGTAAACACTGCCACTTCTCCGTCTGATGCACTAAAGCTGTTAAATCAATAGCAATTTAGGTGCATTTATCGTAGACTGTTCTCAAGTAAGCCACGGTGAGCCCTTACACATATATAGAACATACAACAATAATGCTATTCATTCATACCTAGCATAAATACTACATAGTGGGATGTAGCAAAAAAAATATGTACAAAAATGATGGAATAAAAGGTCTTTCTATCTCTCCCTTCATCTAGATACACAAAGCTTGGATATGCCGGCAACACAGAGCCACAGTTCATTGTTCCATCCTGTGAGTATACTTTCTTGGGTAATTTGCGATTGTGAAAGTGTCAAATGTCCTAATGTCATGTGTATGTCAAACATGTTATGGGCTTCATAGTCTTCAATAGACGGCTTTGAAATTCCTTTGCATACACTTAATTATGTTCATTTTCCAATACAGACAGAGTACAGTGAAGTCATTAAGTTAACATAAACATTGTTGTCTGAGAATTGTCGCCTTGTATAGTTCTTCTGACAGAGCCACAGGGCTATTATATGCGGCCAATGTGTTTATTAGATGGACAGTAATAGCTTAATGCTCAGTTTGCAGACTATTGTACTCTATTACAGAAGAAAGTATGTTCAAGCACAGATATATCACCAGGCTGGTCTTGGCATCACACCTAACCATTAGCCCCTTTTCAGTTGAGTTAGCATGAGGTTCTCATTGGAAATCAGCGCTCTGTAGCTAGTAGCGTCTGTCGTCTTTAGCACAGCTTGACAGGAAACGATCTCCCAGGCTCCCCGGCCGCGCACAGGAAGTGGCTAATGCTGCCCCCGTTTACCCCCATCTGCCCCCTTTGCGCCCTCTCTCCTTCCTCTCTGTGCATAAAGAACGATGCTCTGCCAAGCTCAGCACTCTCTATGCGCTTTTAAGTAGCCACCAGGCACGGCGAAGCACTGTAATTTTAGATGGCTTGCCTTAAAGTAAGTTTCCGGAGAGAGAGGAGAAGAGCTGGGCCTGAGGGACTCTTGTTTCATAATGCCTCTGGGCGCCCAAACTCACCCCATGCAGGAACATTCAAAGGAGCACCACTTTCATGCAGAAACTTGCAATGCAGTGATGCCGTGAGACCAGAATCAGTTCTGCAATCGTCTAGTCAGTCAGTCAGTCACATATTGTAAAGCCTTCTAGGCGCATTCTGATGCACTGTAGTGTCAGTGATATAGGCTAGTGTTAGTTCCACTGTTTCTATGGTCTGCTTCTTTGCATGTCACCCATAACAACACAGGGCAGGGCAGGTCTCCACTACTCCCGAGTAGAAGAGCGTAGGGTTTAGAAATCACACAGGTTTATACAGCTGTGAGAAACTGCTGTCTACACATTTGTGTGTGTGTGTGTGTTTTAAGTAGCAATTCAATGTTGATGCTGACAGAGAGAATCCTGCAGATTTAGACCACAGTTCCACAGCAGCAGCAAAAGCAGCGTTGAACCTTGCTGTTGAAATAGTGCTTGGATGAGTCAGATGTCTGAAGCAGGAAGTGGCAGCCATGTTTAGAATGAGGGAGCGTTGCTTAGTCAGGTCCGTGGTCACTTCATTTCAGCTTTTCTGATAGAACGGAGCACTTCTCGATGAAGCTGAATTCAAAACCTCGGCTTGGTGTGCCATAAATGGGAATGAGTTTGAACCTGAGGTTAATGTAACCGTCTGCTCTTCAGCTTGCTCTGAAATGCAGATGCGGTGGAGTTGCTGCACTGTCTTTTCATATGGGCTAACAGAAGTCGCGCAACTGCAACTGACCAGCCACAAACTATTGCCTCAGTCCCACTGTGTTGTCTTATTTTTAGAGTGTCGTATGAGTCATTTAAGAAGTTATCTTGGCCAGTCGTTTCCTCATTTGGTAAAAATGTCTTTCTCCACCCACTTTGATGGCATGATTGTTTAGGCCTAGATATTTGGGTGTCTCCAAGTGTAGACATTACATTCTCAAAGTCTGTCATCCCAGATAGTGGATCACTAGTGGATGGAATGTACATATCTTCTTCTGATCTCCCACATGAGTGACTGCCATATGGGTTTAATACTCCTATTCCTGTGGGACTAAAGCACATGTGGTTTTTTACTGTGACGAGATTTTCTATTTCTGTTGCAAACAACAGGACATTTTGACCATTTTGTTCCTTCCACTTTTGGACTACCATAGTTTGACGTACGTGTATCTCTCCCTCTCCCTCTCCCTCTCTCTCTCTCTCTCTCTCTCTCTCTCTCTCTCTCTCTGCCTGTGCAGGTATCGCCATCAAGGAGTCGGCGAAGGTGGGCGATCAGGCTCAGAGGAGGATGATGAAGGGCGTGGATGACCTGGACTTCTTCATCGGAGACGAGGCGATAGACAAACCCACATACGCTACTAAGGTGCCGCACCTTGGAGAACAGTGTGGGGTTGGGGGGATTAGACTGGGCATTAAGGCTGTCATGACTCACCACAAATGCAAACTGTGAAATGAGTTACATTTACTGTGTTATGAAGTAGAGCTGCTAGTTACCAGGATCATGAATTACTCATAGCTTTAGCATAGGTTGATCTTATAATGCTAAGTATAGTTAGAATAGTTAATCCTTACTCTCTTGGTGTTTTAGTTGTTCTGAGTGTCTTATCCAAAAGTTCATTATAATAGTAATTATTTTAAATTTATTATAGACCCCTCTCTTCAAATGAACCTAGACTACACCCTTTTTTCCATGGCCGCACATCATTAACAGCTTAATTCATTTATCTCCTGGCGTGTAGGCAAGTAAGTGTTTAAAACTGACTGTATGATATAGTAAATAGGAAATAGGCAGAAATGAAGTCATGTTCAGTGCCCAAGAAACCAGGAAGCCAAAGAGAAAACGCCTCTCTCACTTGTTCACTCACGCCGTCCTGTACTGTGATTGTGATCTGATTGTCATCAGTCGGAACAGAGAGGTTTCTGTGTTAGCTCATAGGCTAGTTCCCAGGGACTATGCTAGATATAGCCTGTAGTGTCTGTGATCTAGTTCTGAGAATGCTCCTCCTATCTGCATGGTGATTGGTGTGTGAGGCAAGAGTGTGAAGTTTCAGTTGTCAGGTGTGAGGATGAAGTTTCTGTTTGATTTATTTGTTTGAATGACAGTTTGCAATTGCAAAACAAACTGACAGTTTGAATTGTGCCTTTAGCCTATGAATGGAGAGAAGGGAGTGACTTGTTATTTGAGTTGGCAGATCTAAGCCCACCAAGAGCATTTTCACTTGTTGTAAACGGTCAGTTTGAGTGGCATAGCTTCAGGGTAAGGATATCCAGGAGTGAACGTGTGCTGTTCCTCTGCGTTTGTGGCAGTGTGTGTGTGTGTGTGTGTGTGAGCATTTTCACTTGTTGTAAACGGTCAGTTTGAGTGGCATAGCTTCAGGGTAAGGATATCCAGGAGTGAACGTGTGCTGTTCCTCTGCGTTTGTGGCTGTGTGTGTGTGTGTGAGCTGGCGGCTCTGTCCTCGGCCAGTTCCCTGGCCTGTAGTGGGTGAGAGTGGGGCTGTGTCCAGGGCCAGTGTCCCCTGGAAGCTTCGCAGTGGGCCGCAAGACTGGAGCTCTATCCGTAGTAGTGTGGTGGGGAGAACCTGACACTCTGTTCCGGTGGTGAGATTAGTGTTCGTGTAGTGGTGGGTGAGAGAGGGAGAGGCTGGAGCTGTGTAGGCAGAGAGGCTGGAGCTGTGTAGGCAGAGAGGCTGGAGCTGTGTAGGCAGAGAGGCTGGAGCTGTGTAGGCAGAGAGGCTGGAGCTGTGTAGGCAGAGAGGCTGGAGCTGTGTAGGCAGAGAGGCTGGAGCTGTGTAGGCAGAGAGGCTGGAGCTGTGTAGGCAGAGAGGCTGGAGCTGTGTAGGCAGAGAGGCTGGAGCTGTGTAGGCAGAGAGGCTGGAGCTCTGTAGGCAGTGAGGCTGGAGCTCTGTAGGCAGTGAGGCTGGAGCTCATGTAGCGGTGGTGGGAGAGACTGGAGCTGGTGTAGCGGTGGGAGAGACTGGCACTCTGTTCGGCGCTGGCTCCGGGCAGGATTAGCCCACTCTGTTGTCTGCTACTGGCAGGCCTCACCAGCTGGCTGCTGAACGGGCATCCTGACTGGCATTCAGATGAGGCCCTGTGTGTGTGTGAGAGAGAGAGAGAGAGTGTGTAAGAGTGTGTGTGAGAGTGTGAGCGGGAGAGAGAGTGTGCATGTGTGAGTGTATGTGTGAGAGTGCATGCCTGTGTGTGTGTGTTTGTGTAAGTGAGTGGGACGTAGACAGGAAGAAGTAAAGCTTTGTATGTTTGACAGGCAGATGCGTTTGAGAGCCTCTCAGTGAATATTTTACTCCTCCATTCATTCCAGCACACACTGAACCATGTGACCGACACTATAATCAACTCCCAGTGCTTGCAGTAATTAAATGCACCTCTCTCTCCTTCCCTGGGATTTGAACCTGTGACCTGCCAGCCGACTGTTGCTGTCCATCAATAGATGAAATCTGCAAGTGCACCATTATACTGAATTAAAAGCCACATATCTCTGTGCTGGCAGATGCCACAGCATTATGACTGCTGCGCTATCTTCCTCTGGGTCAGTTGCTTTTCCCTGAATAAACCCTTGTGTTCTTGCTCTCTCTCTCTCTCTCTCTCTCTCTCTCTCTCTCTCTCTCTCTCTCTCTCTCTCTCTCTCTCTCTCTCTCTCTCTCTCTCTCTCTCTCTCTCTCTCTCTCTCTCTCTCTCTCTCTCTCTCTCTCTGTGTCACAGTGGCCTATTCGCCACGGAATCGTGGAGGACTGGGATCTTATGGAGCGCTTTATGGAGCAGGTCATCTTCAAGTATCTGCGGGCGGAACCTGAGGACCACTACTTCCTGCTGGTGAGCTGCGTGTGTGCGCATGGGCCTGCAGGTGGAAGTTGAGAGCCACGGCTTCCTGCCAGTGAATTATGTGTGTGTCTGCGTGTGTGCGTGCAGGTGGAACCTAAGGGCACTAATTTTCTAAAGGAGAACGCTGTTGTCAGCTTAACACCGTCGCTCTATTAGCTGCTTGTTCAGAAATAACATTTGCAACAAGAATTGCACCAGATTAAAGATTGAGGAGTGTAGAAGGGCCAGCTGGTCAGAATGCAGGCAGCTGACCAGTACCAGGCAGTTTTACAACAACATCTCAAAGATTTAGCTTGATCAGAACTAAACAAATCTGTTGTGTTAGCATTTCAGAATAACTCTTTCAGAACTTTTCCAGAGGAGGTTACACATACAAACCTGGCAGGAAATGTGAGCAAATGGCTGCTGTTGTAGAGTTACCTTAAAGCCTGTGTTAGTATTTGACTAATTATCAACTGGTGAATTATGAACTGTTGCATGGTAACATCCTGAAATGACTTTATGTTGAACCTTATCGCTTCTTGCTTGTGTCAGTGGTATTGTGGATGTTACCTTTTCACAAATCTAAATATTTAGAGGTTAACTATTTATAAAGTGGCTTAAGTGCTGCTGTAATTTGTGATGGGGTAATTAATATAACTATTAATCTGCAACAAGTGTTTCTTTCACATCACTGCATATATATATATATATATATATATATATATATATATATGGAAATAAGTATACATATATAATGATCTCTAATGTTGCTTTGGAAAACATTGTGTAAATATGATGGGGATAAATGTGTGTGTGTGTGTCCATCAGACGGAGCCTCCTCTTAACACCCCGGAGAACAGAGAGTACACGGCTGAGATCATGTTCGAGTCTTTCAACATCCCAGGCCTCTACATCGCCGTACAGGTGAGAGTCTGTTCACACACACACACACACACACACACACACACACACATTTACATGCACTCAAGTCCTGAACACTCAAGGTAAGAGCACACTCTCACGCACACACACATACACACACACACACCTCTTACATTTGTGCTCTCTCCATCTCCGTTGGCCACTCTCTTGTGCTGCCCCCGTGTGTGTGGTGTGCAGCGTGCTTGGTGAGCGTGTACTCGTGCACATGCCTCCTGTTCCCCACTGCCAGACAGTGTTTAAGAGGGCAGACAACAGGTTGAGCTCACGATTTCATCATGTTTGCTGAAGGATTTGTGCATGTCTGAGATAGCATGGGCGTATGCCGAATTGTTCAAGCGTGTGTGTGTGTGTGTGTGTGTGTGAGAGGGAGAGATATTATAGATGTTGTGGATGTGTATGCAGACGTATGTCGAAGTATTTAGTCATACCTGGGTGCAAAGAATTGTGTGGTGGATGTGTTTGTATGTTTTTGTACTTGATGGGAAAAATAACTGTGTGTGTGTGTGTGTGTAGGCTGTCCTGGCGTTGGCTGCTTCCTGGACCTCCAGACAGGTGGGCGAGCGGACGCTGACCGGAACAGTGATTGACAGCGGCGACGGAGTCACTCACGTCATCCCAGTGGTGAGTTCCTGTTTTTGCACTCTCAGTCTCAATCCTGTACCTCACACTGTTACAACACACACACACACACACACACACACACACACACACACACACACACACACACACACACACACACACACACACACACACACACACACACACACACAGATAAGCGTGCTCTACTCTTTTATATTTATAGCAATGAAGCACATCTACCCTCACACCACCAACATCACAGCCCTATTGGTTTCACATACACACACACTTTCACACACAAACGCTTTGCGCCACACACACACACACATACCACATTACTGTGTTTTCATACCCCTCCAAATACTTAAGATTCCACTGTTGTATTTTAAGAATTGATATTAATATGGTATCAGCCAAATCTAAATGCAAAATGTGGGATTATTGCACAGGTGCTGATGTTTGACCTTTGTGTGTGTGTGTGTGTACAGGCTGAGGGCTACGTGATTGGCAGTTGCATTAAGCACATTCCCATCGCTGGGCGTGACATCACCTACTTTACCCAGCAGCTGCTGAGGGAGAGGGAGGTGGGCATCCCCCCTGAGCAGTCTCTGGAGACTGCCAAAGCAGTCAAGGTAAGAATACACACACACACACACACACACACACACACACACACACAAAAAAAACACACACTACCCCTGGGTAAATTCATGTATACATGTGTATAGAAACGCGCACACACACACACACTCAATACTTGGGAATTGTATTCTCAGGAGACTACAAGGCGAAAGCACCAATCTCAGGCATCCCCCACACACATAGACACACACTTGTCCCCAGCAGTCTCTGGGGAGCAGTCTCTGACAAGGTGAAGGTGCCAATCTCACCTAATACACACACACACACACACACACACACACACAGTAGTCCTTCAGTCCCTGCGGCTGCTGAAGCTGTCAAGGTGATGGCATCTGTTTCAACTATCTCTCTCTCTCTCTCACACACACACACACACACACACACACACACACACACACACACACACACAGCTGTCGAGGAGGATGTTGAATCCAACCACCCTATGCACACTCACATGAAACACTGCACTAGCGGCCCTGCTGCCATTTCACCCCTACACCACCAGATGGCAGTGGTGCCCCATGGCAGCAATAGAACACCACTGTAACCGATGAGCCAGTAAACAGTGCAGAAACACCAGGGGGAGTGGCAGTGCACTGTGAAATGGACTGGATCTGCTATGCCCCACCCCCGGCTCACTCAGCATGTCCACACTATCGCAGTCTTGTCATCGTTGCAGCTCGACGAGCTTCCCGTGATCTGTCATCATAAAGTGGCATGTCATCTAGTCTGTTAGCAGATGCTCTTGTCTTATTCTGAGCAGGACCCCCTTTACAGTGCTAGCAGACATTTTAGTACTTAGCAAGCCCTGTGGGAGTTTCTGTTTCTACCAAAGCCACACACCACCATTTGAGACATGGAAGTCTGTGTGAATTTTATTAGCTTACACCACGGTGTTCATTTTCGATTTTGTGTGTTTGAGGTCTTGTAGTATATGGGCAGTTCTCTCTGCTTGTGTAACAATGCCGAATATCAGATTGCTGTGTTTTCGCCCCAGTTAGTTCTGCATTTGAACATTTTCCTTCTGCAATTCTGCAGAGAAAATTTCCGTGTGTAATTTTAATGAGATGAAAGTTTTATTTTATGCAGCTGTAGAAGTCTGGTGCCTTATGAGTTCCTCATAGCCGGGAGCTTTGGGGCTCCCTTGAGAGACCGGTCACTGAACGAGACGAAGAATCCCCCTTAGACTCTATTAGGAGTAAACTAATTTCTGTGCCTGTTCTACAGTGGTGGACAAATGTCCTGGGTTTTAGCATTTAGCCCTTGTTTCGTCAGCTTTTATAGCATCATATTCCGCTAGGGGAATGGTTAATATAATTGAAATGGCCTTTCTGTGTATTGCTTTAATACTGTTTGGTTGTTACTGATAGCAGCATTATGCCGCCTCTCTAAGCACAGGACCTGTAAGTAGATGTAATGTTCACTCTTAGAAAATGTGCGCGATAATGCAGAGCTAAGACGCATAACACTCACAGACTTTGTAATAACATTGTGATTGTGATCAGCTCACAAGTAGGTGTAAATGGAACATGTACAGTTAAGAACCAAATTATTCATACTCCTCATGGCATATTTGATTTAATGTTGATTTTCTCTTTATCAATATGTTTGTTCTGTCTGAAGATTACACTGCCACATGCCCATAGGTTGCAAGACAATGTGGTAGAAACCTGGAATCAGAAAAAGAAGCATTTTTATCTTTTTACATTTTTTAATGAAAAATGGTGTGTCCAAAATTATTCATACCCTTTTTAAATAATCAATGGAGACATCTTTATTTGCCATCGCAGCTCTCAAAATGGTTCTTGTAATACCTACCAAGCCTCTCTATGTCTCCACAATGATTTTGCAACCTTTAGCCATGTGACAGTGTCATTTTCAGTCAGAAGAAACCTATTGGTCAAGAGAAAATCAACAATACATCAATATTTGCTAGGGGTATGAATAATTTGGTTCTAAACTGTAAATGTGCTTGTAGAAGTTGTTCTCTTTGCACGCACTCCACTGCGTGTGGAAGTTTGAATCCAGTCACGTTAAGGTGGAACACCGGTAGCATCGCTGTCTGAGAAATCGCTTAGTAGCATCGCCGCCTGACAACTGGTCGCCTCGGGTTCAGTCCCCATAACCTGCTGTCCATTGTCCGAGTCAGTGTCCATGTTCTGAGTCAGTGTCTTTTTGGATCTGTTAAATACCACTTACTGTACTTTACTTAAGTGCTTATTACTTTATTACCTTATTACTCTGACAAGGTGAAGGTGCCAATCTCACCTAATGCACACACACACACACACACACACACACACGCACACACACACACAGTAGTCCTTCAGTCCCTGCGGCTGCTGAAGCCGGCATCTGTTTCAACTATCTCTCTCTTTCACACACACACACACACACACACACACACACACACACACACACACACACACAGCTGTCGAGGAGGATGTTGAATCCAACCACCCTATGCACACTCGCAGTCAGTCCCCAAACCTGCTGTCCATGGTCCGAGTCAGTGTCCATGTTCTGAGTCAGTGTCTTTTTGGATCTGTTAAATACCACTTACTGTACTTTACTTAAGTGCTTATTACTTTATTACCTTATTACTTATTAAGCATCTGCTAATTTCCAGTCATATGCGTCATATATGCCAAAGAGACACATTATTGGTAGATGTTGGTGTGCCAAGCAGACGCATTATTGGTAGATGTTAGTGTGCCAAGCAGACGCATTATTGGTAGATGTTAGTGTACCAAGCAGACACATTATTAGGAGATGTTAGTGTACCAAGCAGACACATTATTAGTAGATGTTAATGTACCAAGCAGGCGCATTATTGGTAGATGTTAGTGTACCAAGCAGACACATTATTAGGAGATGTTAGTGTACCAAGCAGACACATTATTAGTAGATGTTAATGTGCCAAGCAGGCGCATTATTGGTAGTGAATGAGGTCAATGTTCAGCAAGGCACTTCATCCATATGAGCGGTTAATGCATCGTGGGTTGTTGTTCTCTCTCTCTCTCTCTCTCTCTCTCTCTCTCTCTCTCTCTCTCTCTCTCTCTCTCCTCTCTCTCCCTCTCTCTCTGTAGGAGCGCTTCAGCTACGTGTGTCCCGACCTGGTGAAGGAGTTCAACAAGTACGACACCGATGGCTCCAAGTGGATCAAGCAGTACACCGGCATCAACGCCATCAGCAAGAAGGAGTTCACCATTGACGTGGGCTATGAGCGCTTCCTGGGACCTGAGATCTTCTTCCACCCAGAGGTAAGCCACCCAGCAACTTAGTTGGTTAGTCTGTTTCACCTTAAACAATGATTTTCCAGAATGTTATGTTAAATGTCGGTTGATCTGTTATGCAGTTGTAGGATGTGTATAGAGTATATAGAGACATTTTCTGAAAGTTATATATCAAAAATAAGACCTGATCTTTTGACAACTAATTCATATTTTTTTCTCTTCACCTGTCAGTTTGCCAACCCTGACTTCACTCAGCCCATCTCTGAGGTGGTGGACGAGGTCATCCAGAACTGCCCCATCGATGTCAGGCGACCCCTCTACAAGGTAGCCTTCCAATAACACCTTGTCATTACACTTTTTTTCCACACACCTGCACCTGTTGTTTTGCCTGTCACACTCAGCTCAGGAGCAAAGCAACACATCAAAAAAGAAATGAGAGAGAAAAAAAAACACACACACCACATGGGCCATCATTTCAGTGGCAGGCAAAGTGCAAAATCTAAAGTCTAACTAAAGCTTATGTAGTAGTGAGGCAAAATGTATTTGCTACTTGCCATAAGATAGCGTTAGTTTAAGCACGTAACACTTTGCACATTGAGTGACTGCACTTTAGTTGCCTGTTAGTTGCCTGTTAGTTGCCACTGTGTTGTTTGAATTATTTATATTTATATTTATATAATATTAATTCTTTCATTTATAGATGAAATAATTAAGCAGACGCTTTCATCCAAAGAAGCTAAGATATGTTTGTATAAGTATGTTCTTGATATCTGTGTGTGTCGGTTTGCAGAATATCGTGCTGTCAGGAGGTTCTACCATGTTCCGCGACTTCGGCCGCCGTCTCCAGAGAGACCTGAAGAGAACCGTGGACGCCCGTCTGAAGATGAGCGAGGAGCTGAGCGGTGGAAAGCTAAAGGTGAGTTACCTCCTCTAGTTTTCACTTTAACTCCTGTACACTTGCACACTCTGCTTATCAGAGAGAGAGAGAGAGACACAGAGACAGAGACAGAGACACGCCACTGAATCCACCCAGATGGCCGTCTGGTAGCGCTCTCTGATGCAGGAGACCGGGGTTCGATTCCTGGTCACTGCAACAATTTTGAATGTCCATTTCTCACAGCTAAACCAAGCTAGATAGAAGGTTGGGCTTGTGGAGCTATAGGCTACATGGTCCTCGCTTTAGATTGGGGGGCTGCAAAATTTACTACAAATAGGTAAGAAAGGTCTTATAAGCATATTAGTTATCCACCTCTTTGTCTTATACACCATTAACAAGCATTAACAAGCTGCTTGTTAACACTTACAACTGTTAACAAATATGCTTGTATGTAACTTAAAAGGCTGCTTATTAACACTTACAAGCTGCATGTTAACAGTTAGTTAATGTTATTAAAGGATGACAACAGTTAACTAACTGTTAGTAATGAATTGTTAACTGCTTATTATGCACTGTTAATACCTAATAAGCACATGTTATTCTAAAGCGTAACCGCGTCTTTTTTTTTTTGTACAGCTCATGTTGTGTGCCAGATGTAACATAGCCAATGTAACGGCCACAGGGGCAACTTTCAAGTGAAGACTGTCATTTTCTGAATAATAGACGCATTGTGAATAAACTGTGTTTTATGCCAATGAAAAATAGACATGTACATTGACCAGTGGCGTGTAGTTTTCATCTGAAAAGGGTGTGGCACATAAAGTTACACCTAAACAATTAACATTAGGATGCAGGATCAACATGGCGTGACGTTTGCGGGTCGTGTGCTAAAGCCAATTATAAAACTTGAAGGAAGCGATGGGATTTCAAGCATAGTATAGGGGAATGAATACTACACCTCCTCTCTGCACATGCACACACAACACGGACAGAGAGAGAATACTGATCCATGTCGTCATTGAATTTGAGGAAGGTAATGACGGTTGGCCACAAAGTTTCAGTTGCGTTGTCATTACTTGTTTACCTTTTCCAATAAAACAGAGCAGTTGTTCTAAAATGGCCTACTATGACCACAGTTAATGCTGTGCTTGTTTAGGCCCTGCGCAATTTGCACACAGTTCACATCAGTTAAGACAAATTGATTTAAATATCAACGGGAGGGAATTTCTCATGTTTTTCAACTGACCTGGACAAATAGACTAATTTGGTTGCACATGTTCTCATTCAACACATTGTTGACTAACATGAGCTCCTGGCTGAAGTAGAGAAGTCCAATATCCTAATGAATCAGATTTTGATTGAGCTTTAATGAGAGTCAAAATGCCACCCCCCGTTATTAACCTCAGGACTGCAGAAATTTAGCAAAATGTATGTAAACCGTGATTTATGTTCAGATGACTAAGGTACATTGAATTTTGGTGCTTTTTTTTCAGGGTTTTTTTTTCCTCATGTGGTGAGAGAGAGCCAGAGAGAGAGAGAGAGAGCGCCAGAGAGAGAGAGCGCCAGAGAGAGAGAGCGCCAGAGAGAGAGAGCGCGCCAGAGAGAGAGAGAGCCAGAGAGAGAGAGAGCCAGAGAGAGAGAGAGCCAGAGAGAGAGACAGCTATTGACTGCAGTTTGAGACTAGAAGAGGACAAGTCAGGAGTGTAGATCAAGCACCTGAAGCTAATTATGTAACATTGTTTGGAGTGCTCTCCAGGACCCCCCGGCATTCCAGAGGTCAAGTCTTTCCATTTGGACAACCAGGAGCACTGAGCTTATTTGAATTGTTTGCTACATTTGGGCTCATCATGGTTTGTTTGTGTGTTTGCAGCCCAAACCCATTGACGTGCAGGTCATCACCCACCACATGCAGAGATACGCCGTGTGGTTTGGAGGGTCCATGCTGGCTTCCACTGTAAGTTGACCTCTGCTGGCCTTTCTGAGTCCACTGAGAGCCGTTCAACAGTTCAGGCTGGACTGCTTGTCCAGTGTATAGCTCTTAGTTTAATACATTACTACAGCACTGTTGTCGCAGTTGTTGTTACTGCAATGTTTTATGTTCCCGATATGCTGTGAGGCAGCACGTCTTTATTACCGAGACGTTTGTTTGAATCACTGTGGAACGATTTGTTTGCCATTTTCATCATTTTCATTACTCGTGGTTTTGTTTATGAAATCTAAAGAAACTAATCACAATCTAATTAGCTTACAAATAGCTCATTATTACGATTTTCTAATGTCATTTATCTCGTTTTTGTTTATTTCTTCAGCTTTTTTTTCCATCATCTTTCTCCTTTTACTCACTGATGAAACTCTGTCATTTGTTTCCAACAGCCTGAGTTTTACCAAGTGTGTCACACCAAAAAGGACTATGAAGAGATCGGGCCCAGCATCTGCCGTCACAACCCCGTGTTCGGGGTCATGTCCTAAAGTTCGAATAGCCAAACTGGGACCCCCCTGCCCCCGCACCCCACCGGGGGCAACGGTCTGTGCTGCAGTCCCTCCTCATCACCACCAGGGGGCACACTGACAGCTTACTGACAGCAAAGCGAGGAGGCACAGACAAGACCACAACATCCACCTGAAAAAGATGACCACACCCCATCCCATCCCCCCGCCCCCTCTCTTTCAGACAGCCAATCAGATACGCTTTGCTCGACAACCACCTCTTAAAAAAAAAAAAAAAATCCGCAAGACACCAGGTTGTAACGCCAAAACCATGACTAAAACTCGCATACTTCTCCCCAGCGACGTGGGTTGACCCAATTGTTGACGGTTATGATAATAATGATGATTTATGATGATATTATTGATAATTATATATAGTCAAAAAAAATAACAAACAGTGCCCAATGTGTTTTCTTTTTGTTGATGACTCGAGATAAGATATCGCTATAAGTACGAGGTGTAAGTGTCATTTTGTCATGGATCATTTTTGAATGCACTTCTCGCTGTGTACCAGGGAAGAGAAGTTCGTTTTTTATATATATATGCAAAGAGGAAAAAAATAAAATAAATGAAATGAGACAAGGCCTTGAAAGACCAATACGTGGCTCGGCTTATCCAAACTGTGCGCAGAATAAGTGGCCCAACTCTCTTTCTGCTTGCATTTTTAATATGGTCACGCTTCAAGCAGTTTACTTCTTCATATAGTTTTTTCTTTCTTTTGGTTTCTATCTCTTTCTTTGTTTTTGTCTGAATAACTTCCATCACGAGCACTTACACTGTGCCGAGGATGTCTATGAGAAAGAAATTTGATATTGATTAAGGAAAAAAATAATGCTATTAAAAATGACTGTTGGACCAGTATTATAATAGTCTTGGACGTCATTTGTCTGTGACCAAGTTACCAAATTTGACGGATAAAAATGCCTGTGAACATTCCAATAAAGGCATACACTCCTTTCTACTTTTGCGTCTGTGTGTGTGTGTGTGTGTGAAAGAGAAACAAAGAGCTGTAGGACCTAATCTTTCTGGAAGAGTGTTGGTTGTGTCCGTGTTATTCCTGAACTATGAATGTTTGTGTGTAGTCATAGTATTTTTGCCGTGTCTGCTTCTGCTGCTTTTGCTCCTACTACATGTATTGGGTCCTCTGCTAGATTGAGATGGTGCGGGCTGAGTTTGTGTTGAAACTCTTTATGGCTCCGTCCTTGAGCTGCATTCTTCTAGTGTTCTCTCTTTCTCTCTTCCCTTTATCCCTCTTTTACTCTCTCTCTCTCTCCCTGTGTGTTTGTATAAGATTGTATATTGATTCATGGCCTGCGTCCGTGGCTGTCTACGGATTTATTCTTTGCCTCGCAATAACCCCGCTATTCAGTGCTGAAGTTTGAGTCTCCACAAAATGACTCACATTCTCCTCTCCCCTCCCTCACTAAATGATGTTGGAACAGATGTGTCTGATGGTGTGAGCCGACAATATTCCAGAAAATATTCCTTTCTCACAGCATCCATCATTCTACAGAGAAAGGAAGGGCTGCTTCCCTCATATATTGGAGAGAGTCTTAGCGGTTTTCTTGTGAGCGCTCAGATTAAGTGCAAATTTATGCATTTTACGGTTGGAACATGTTCAGCTACAGCAGCCATCATGTTTTTGCAGTGAAAATAACACTGGTCTTTGTGTAGCATGTGTTCATTTTTAGATTTTGGTCTGTAACAAAGGAAGCTTAAGCGTGATGCAGGCTGGCTCTGCCATTCCATCCTGCTTTTTTTCTGTTGTCACATTTGCATTTGAAATAAATACCACATGTATCATTTGGTAGCTTAATTCAAACTCAATTGTAAGGGAAGTAGAAAACCTTCTACAAGAGTTGTAATTGAGTACCCAGTCCCCAGATATAACATGTAGTCTAGGTTGCACATATCATTAGGTCAACTTGTATCAGCACATATAAAAATTGGTATAGATGTACATATATATTAATTAACACCATCATTTCCCTGTGGGGATGAGTAAAGTAATCTATCTATCATATTATATCTACATCACTGTG
>NC_063205.1:15738227-15748227 GCF_017589495.1 Alosa alosa
GCTGATGCTAAATGCTAAGTGAAGACGTAGTTGTTCATGGTTTTCTGGGTAAGTAATTTTGTTTTACCTTATAAAGCACATGTTTAAAAGCTTCTGAGTTTCTGGCATCATGAATAAGTACAGTTTATAATGTTATAACATGCAATAATCACAAAGGACAATATGCTTTTAAATGAGCATACATTTATTAGAGCTAAAGGTAGCCTATTCAACCCAAAAGACTATCCATGATATAGTACCATAAATACATTAATAATTGATGGGAAATATATGAATAGGGATATTATTTCCCAATGGGATGGTTTCTGTCCCCTGACAGTAGTCTCATATGAATACACTTGTGCGACTACAATAGACACACAGGTTGCTGCAGGCAATGCAGCATTATAAGTCGTCACTGTGGCATACATGCAAAGAGTGCATGCCACATAGAGCCGCCCCCTACAGGACAGGAGACCTTTCCAGTAGACCCTTCCAGACCTTTCCTGACCTGTGTGCTAGTATAAAACCTGCAGTATTGCCCTTCCAAAACCTCTCCCCCCTCCCTTGGAACGTAGAGCCATTCCCAGGGGGGTCCCCAGTGGCCCCCTGCAGTCTGTAATTACCTGTCCAGCTCTCCTCCGAGTTGGTGAGAGATGTGTGTGTGTGTGTGTGTGTGTGTGTGTGTGTGTGTGTCTGTGTGTGTGTGTGTGGCAGGGGTGTTCAAGGGGAGACTCCATGCAATCTGAATGGGCACCAGACATGTGTGATTAATGGCTTTTTCTTTTGTGTGAGTTTTCAGCTCGAGCTTAGCGAGGGTCAACTCACTACAATAGTCTACCTGACACCCCCATTACAGTGCTGGCCTTGGCTCTTTCACACGCTTGTTCGGTGTATCTGTTTCTGTGCTTAAATGAATGCCTCCTCTCTGTCGGAAGATTGCATTTTATTTTGGCCTTTGACTATTTTTTCTGTCCTGAGCTACAGCTATTCACAGTCGAAAGTGGATTCGTGTGTGTGTGTGTGCCTCTGGTGCCTCTGTGTGTGCGCGCTAAAAGTGCTATAAGTGTGTGTGTGTGTGATGCTAAAAGAGAAGCTGTTAAATGACTGACAGGAGTAGTATGCGAAATAGCTATATATTTTTTTTTATTAATCTTGAACCATTTTAAACATTTGGTAATAGCACTATGAATAATAATGCATGCTGTGCCAGATGCTATGCAAAACTCAGCTTTACTGTTAGATCTGTTTTTTTCTGGTCCACACATACACATTTTACCACAAGAATACTGGTAGCCAAATATTCGATTTCAATATTTCATGTGTGCTATGCATTTGATTGTATTTAATCAATAGCTGATCAGAGAGTATGAGTGTGTGTGTGTGTGTGTATTTGTGTGTATTTGTGTGTGTGTGTGTGTGTGTGTGTGTGTTGTTCGCTTAAAGTGCTGCTGGGCTCATTCCTTCTCAAGGCGAACAAAAACTTCTTCGCCAAGCATCCGCCCACCATGTGTGACACAACCTCCTCCTCTGTGTGTATGTGTGTGTGTGTGTGTGTGTGTGTGTGTGTGTGTGTGTGTGTGTGTGTGCATGCGTATGTGTTTGTCTCTGTGTCCTCCTCCGCACGCATGTGTCTGCACTGCAATTAGAGAATGGCGCGTTGATTACTGGGATCAGATATTTGTTCAGAAATGAAGTAACAACACAGCTGAAATAAGCACCAATTGAGACACACACTTAAATGCCACACATCGCCACCTGCTACCCATAATCCTTTGCACTCTCTCTCCCACCAACCCCTCCACTTGCCCTCCCTCAAGCTTTCTTTTCCATTGTTCATTCTTCGAGAATGTTACAGACTACTCTGGATCATACATGATTTATCTGTACCACAGGGAAAACCACTAATGGGTTACCCATTATACTTTAGGTCCTTAAGATCCCGGATAATTGGTCGACGCAGCCACAGTGGTACAGAGCGGATGGGCAGTCAGTCTACTCACGCCGTCGCACTGGGCCCGTTGTGAAATATTAATACACTGGAGAATCACTCCTTTTTATTGTTTTCTCATTTCAATGCATTAACGATTCAATGTGTGAGAATATGTCTGATATGAGTCTGGAAGGGAGGTGGGGGTTAGAGGGTGAGTGGGGGAGGGGGGCAGACTCTTACTGTAAATTGCAGCTTTGCCAAGAAGAACAGTGGGCAGAATGTTGTTGGAAATCATCTTGGACACTGTGTTTGTCTGCTCTTATGTGTGTGGTAAGTTGACGCCAGTGTTTCCTTAGTCAGGCTCTCCTCTGCATTTCCTTAAGAGACTGGTACACACACACACACACACACACACCCCTTGAGGCTGTTCTGGGTGCGTGGGTCGGCCAGTGCTCATTCTCAACCGTGTCTCTGGTGTTATGATCACATACAGCTGCCCTTATGTCGACGAGAAGCTCATCCGCGCAGCATCTGCCCTAGGGCGCTTGCACGCACGCTTGCGCACCCGTAACATACTTCTGCACACACACACACACACACACACTCACAGCACAGGCAATCTCTCCCGCCCGTGTGCATTCACATTCATCGTCGTCTCTGCATTCGTCTGCACGCTGAAACGCAGACACCCTGTGTGGCCTCATCGGCCAGCCTGTGGCTCTGCAATTCGCAACGCTTGCAAAATTGACTCACCCCAAACTTTTGTCCACCTAGTGCACAATTATTTTTTTCCCATGCATTGCGGTCATATGGTCTTAAGCAAAACACTGGTCATTTTAGTTACCAGGGTTAATAACAGATTATTCAAGACCCTGCTTATGACGATGCTTGATCGACACTTGCTCTTTATCTTAGGCAAACACTGTTTAGCCCCCAGAGGATGTTAAACGACAACGAGTGCCCGAATCAATAGCTTTCCGAACACGCACAAGACTACGTTTTCCATTACAGAAGTCAGTGAGCTTCGGGCAAGAGAGACTTAGTTTCGATTTTTCTCCACGTTTAAGATAATTTGTTTAAGTTGTCAGTCACAACCGGTCCGACTCCGAACCGAACATTGCGGTTGTCTCTCCTTGTGGCCGCACGAAGAGCTCTCTCTCTCTCTCCCTCTCTCTCTCTCTCTCTCCCTCATTTCCACAGAAAATGCGGTGAATGGTTTACCACAATACCTCCAGTACAGTGCAACACGGCAAGTGTGTAGAGGATCCTGGAGGCAGTCGTGAGTGGATTTTAAAGACTCCGAGCTGAATATCTGCGGGTTTTTGGGATCAGATAGGTTCTTTGAAGCGGTGGGAAACCACTTATTACATTAATCAAACATGAATCAAACAGCTACAGTTTCCCACCAGATCCCGTGCCAGTCATCGAAGGAGATAAAGGTAAGACATTTTAAAAATAATTTACTAGTTGTCGCATCACCAACACCCGTACCTCCCCAAACTAAACTGGATGGCTTCTTGGTTTTTGGATAACAGGGAGCTTACCCGATAACGTGTCCAACAGATTTTTTTCTAATGCAAAGCACGCTTAGAAGCTGTATAATGAAGTATGCTTAGAAGCTGTATAATGAAATTCTACAACACTTGCCATGACCTTCTCATAAAGTATGCACAATTTTGTTTCGACCCAAGGTGTATTTCTTTAAAATATGACGGGATGGTATTACTAAGCAGTGAATGCTGCTTGTATAAAACCAAGTGGGTTTGCTGTGGGGTAAGCAACAGCGCTGATATAACATAGGAGCCTGCAGAGAAGTGAAATGGTTAGAGTGATGAGATTGATCAATACCTGCTACCTTGCTACTGTATCTCCGCTTACACGCAAACTATAGCCAATCATTAAACAGCATCTGAGTGTGGAACGTTTCTGGCAGTATCCTGGCTGAGGTCTGTTCCATGGTCGCCGGTGATTAGGGTCTCTAGGATATGCAAAGCAAGCACATTTGGCTTCCTTGACACAGATAAGGACACCTGAGAGAAAGGATGCTCTGCCATGCAGAAGCGTTTTGTTTCACATCTGTATCACATTTTGACCAAAGCAGTTTAAAACAAGTAGTGTCTGTTCTCAGAAGGGTGTGCTGAGTTTTGCAACGGTTTGTATAAGCATGTTATTATTAAGAGTAAAACACACCACCTATGTGACTTTCTGGAAGCTCATAGTGCCTGTCTGCCACGCACACACACACACACACACACACACACACACACACACACACACACACACACACACTCACAGCCAATGCAGTTGTCAGCTTTGAGTCTATGGATGCTTTAGCAGTACCTGTAAGCCAGAGTAGGGAGGGGGTGGTGAAGAGAGACATCTGTGTGGTTGACACACACTACTCTCTCTGTTACAGTAAAACATCAAGTCTATGCTCACAGTGCTGTTAGTAAAGTCTGTGAAGGTGTAGGCCACTGCCAATGCTCTTTTAAAATGTTACAAAATGTGTAAAAGGAGAATTTTGTCTCCCAGATCAGATGGTGTAGTGATTATTAGCGCAAACTAGAGGTTTGTCTGAAGGAGATCTCACAGGAAATATACAGCTTTTAGCCTGAGGGGTTGTTTTCCGGAATGTGCCAGTTTTTTGGCTAGTGAAATTTGCTGGTGCTTGGAGTGGCTTGGGAGTACAGTGCGAATCACATTGAGAGATGATTATGTGTGTGTGCGTGTGTGTGTGTCTGTGTGTGGGTGTTTGTGTGTGTGTGTTTGTGTGTGTGTGTGTGTGTGTGTGTGTGTGTGTGTGTGTGTGTGTGTGCGTGTGTGTTTTGTACGGCTGAGTGGAAGATCGCTGGGAGGATTTCATGTGCCTGCTGAGAGCGTTTGAGGTTTGTTAGGCCCACAGGGGGAGTGGGGGTGCTGGGCCGGGGCTTTCATCAGTACGCACCGATCAAATGAGAGTAATTTCTCTCAATTAAAGAGCTGAGCTGTCACACACACACACACAGACACACACACACACACACACACACACACACACACACACACACACACACACACAGACAGCATCTCCATAGATAAATGTGTTATAATGCAGCATGTCTTAATGCCCCCCCACCAAAATGGCTCCGGCCCCCCCCTCTTCTACTCCCCTGTTTGGATGGCTGATGCCTGATTGCGTGGCCATTATCTCCCCAAAGCTCCTTATCTTGAGCACAGTATCTGTGGTCCTCTGAGTCCGAGCCTCGTGCCCTTGTGAGTTCAGTGGCAGCTCATCAAGCCCAGATGTCCTCATCAGTGAGCCTAATGTGAGCTGAACGCACGGCTAATTTGTGTTTCACTCGCTTTTCGGAGGGTAATGGTTTTTATTTCCTTTCGTGTTACTTTTTTCCCTTTTTTCTCGTCCGCAATGACCTGATTGAGTGGTTGAGAGAAGCAATTGACTGGACAGAGGGTTTTGGCAGAGCTGATTTTTTTTCCCCCTCCTCGGCCAGAACGGATCTCGCCAATTTTTGGTCTGACTGGTTATCAGTACCTGGAACTTTCTCTCACCACCTGCTCACACCCAGCAGGCTCCAGGAAGAGAAGACTCACACACACACGCACGCACACGCACACACACGCACACGCACACGCACACATACACGCACGCACGCACGCACACACACACACACACACACACACAGACTCTGTTCTATGTTCTCACAAAGCAACACAGCCAGAACAGCACCTAAAACTAGCCACTGATTTTTAGTACATGTCATCTCCGGCCCTCCTCCTCCAATCATTCATCTGTGTGCACCTGCGCTGTGACCATGCCGGAGAGGGAACAGCTGGATGAAGGAAACACTGACTGTGGGTAGTTGTTTTTTTCTTTTTCTTTTGGTGATTCGTTTTAAGATTAATGCAGAAGCACTTCCCTCATACTTAGCCTCTCTAATCTTTTCTCTCTCTCTCTCTCTTTCTTTCTCTCTCTCTCTCCTCCCATTCCCTTTGGTCTTACCTCCAGAAATAATCAGCAAATGGCATTGCCC
Organism: Alosa alosa; assembly: GCF_017589495.1. Taxonomy (NCBI): domain Eukaryota; kingdom Metazoa; phylum Chordata; class Actinopteri; order Clupeiformes; family Clupeidae; genus Alosa; species Alosa alosa. The sequence goes on from NC_063205.1 coordinate 15,744,171, forward strand.
CCGCCATACACCCACCCGCCCCTAAAATAATCAACAGTTGTAAATGCCGGAAGCGCTAAATCTCGGTTTTGACATGATGAATATGTCACGCTAACTCACACACTGGATGCACGCATGCAGAGGGCATAAATACAAACACACACACTCTCTCTCTCTCTCTCTCTCTCTCTGTTTCTTTATCTTTCTCCCAATCTCTCATTCCTTATTTGTTCTCTGCCTCTGTCTCCCTCATGCACACACAGCCACACAGTCACTTAGGTTATGAAGTCAAATTTAATTCTCTTTCTCTCTCTCTCTATCGCTTTCACACACACCCACACCCACCCACAAACACCCACAGAGAGAGAGGGAGAGAGAGAGAAAGCAAACACACACACACACACACACACACACATACACACATGCTAATAGGCATCCATCAATGCATACAAAAGCCCAATAAGCCCAAGAGGTTTTCTCGGTGCAGTTTCTCACTGCAGAGCACTGATTTGTCAGCAGCATGGCTCCACTCTCCTCTCTCACTCCCAGCAGCGTGACCCCGTCAGTTCCAGATCACTATATCATTTCCCTCCCGTCAGAGGCACATTAAAGTCCAATTCTGTGCACCCTCACATACAGTATTGCAGTAGATGTGAATTGCAGTAGATATGTAGCTCGTGTTATTATTCTTCCTCATGTTTTTCCCACACAATTATTTTCCTATAACGTTGGAGAATACAAAGCAGGGGATTTGAGAGCACTCCTCTTCGTCCAGATCCCTTGGTCCTCTCTTGTGCAGGGGAGGCCCCGAGGGGGCGCTAGGGGGCGTTATAGCTACCCCTGGATTAGCCATAGCACCCTCAAGAAAGTAATGGTTTAAATCTAATTTTAAAATATTTAATCGCACCAAGACACTTGTCATTTTCCATGTAGACAGACGCATGAATACACTGGACATGCAACTGTGTTCTGTTCCAAAAGCATTCTTTCTCTTTATGTTCTGCAGCATTAGGGCCTCCTCGACGAGGAGACTGCTGGTCCGTGGATAATTTGCGGCACAATTGAATGGTATTACTGAACCGCGGACCGAAAGAAAAAGAAACTAAACATTTTCCAGATTAGGAAATATTTCTTAATTTAGTGTTATCAAATAAAGAGGCAACAAATTAGAGGGTAGTGGTGTGAGTACTCACTCAATGTGTGTGCGCGTCTGCACAAGTGAAACTAAACCACTGGAGATAACATGGATAGAAACAACGAACAGAGTAGCTTCTTGCTGTCCATGAAAACAGCATAAAACGGGCTAGTCTAATCCAAAAGAATGAAAAAAAAACAGGTCATTGAATTGACACTAGTTAATTTGGTATATGCAACACAAATATATTCCCTTTGCAATGCTTTATTCTTTATTGAGGTAGGCTTCAAAAGTATATTTTCTCTCCATTGTTAACGTACATTATTTTTCCATGTGGGGTCCGCCAATATCATCCACCACCTCTCAGATAACATTTCCAACGTCCCTTTTTCGTATTTTGCATTTCATAGCACCCGTGGTAAAAAGCCGAGGTCCCCCATAACACCTGCAGAAAAAAACTCTTCAGCTTATCCAACTGGTCTTCAGATCAAGGAACTGAGAAGACCTTAGCAGAAACTTGATGTTTTTGTTTAGTAAACATGTTTACCTTGATCTGAACATGTGCTTTGGATTATTAACCTGCTGGATGACGCAATCACAATCCATTTGTAGTGTTTTGGCAGAGGCATCCAGATTTCGATTTAAAATGCCCAGGTATTCCTTGGAGTTCCTGATACCAACTGAAAAATATTGATTTCTTAATGAGGAATTTTTGAAAATGCCAAGAGATGAGTGTGTGTGCGTCATCCAGTGTGTGTGATGTGTCGAGGTGATTGTGTGCTAGTAATGCACAGAAAATGCATAATGCAGTCAGGAAACAAAGCGGTTACTATGCTACTATGCACAAAGACAAGTTGATTTTGAATGTAGTAGAATGTGACTGTATTCAATATTCAGTGAATTTCTCTCTCTTCTCTCCTTTTCTCTCCCTCTCTCTCTGCTTTTTCACGCTCTCCATCCTTTTATGGACGGTCATTTAGCCATAGGCAGTAACTAGGTCCAGAAATGAATGTGAATCGTTTTGTCAAATGACCGTTGACCTTTTGCAGCCCACTGAACCATCGATAGCCCCACACCGCTGTGTGGTTAGGCCTCATCCATCCTGTTATTTTGCAGGGTCAAAGACTGGTGCGCGCACGCACGCACACACACACACACACACACACACACACACACACACACACACACACATACAAACAAACACAAGCACTAGCAGTAAAAGGTTCAATACTTGCTTGAAACATTGCTCAAAGCAACAGTATGGAGCAACAGTATGGAGCCAGCATCTGTGTCTTTCAGTGATATAGTAAAGCTTTGAATAGGTTTTTATGTGATCATCTGCATTGGACTATAGATCTGTGAGAATGACCAATGTATTTTTCACCATATGTTGTCTGTGAACATATGCCTCAAACAGTGGAAAAATTACATTCTCAGAATACTTCCAATGTTACTCCAAAGACTGAATATCACTAAACAATACTTAACTATTTATGAGCAGCAGCCTGTGGTAAGTATTTACAAATGGACATTTTTCATGTCAAATGAATGTAGGCTACCACGGCAGAAGTCTAGATCTACTCTGCCTGAAGAAAGTCTGCCGACCAAAACTTACGCAGATTCTAAGTAAAAAACCTTTTTTGCACAGACTGGACTGGAGTGTGCAGATTTTTCTTATATTTCTATAAGCTACCTACAGTACCAATCCTGCACCTCGACAGATGAGCTGTTATCTTTGACTTTATAGCTTCTGAAAGCCTACCTGAGTGCTGCCCATAACCAATAGAGAATATAACATTCACTTCCATTCAGTGTTATCCATTTCTTCTCACATACTCAGTGACATTAAGCCGATTTCATGAAGCGCTTATGTTTGTTAAAGGAGAAATCCGGCAAGTTTTCACATAGATAATGTCGGTGCGAAAAAAATAAAAATAAAAACAATCGGTTTTACCTAGCTCGAGTTGCTACAGCCAGCAGCTAACGCAGCCAGGCAGCTACTGTACAGTGCTACACTCTGTTGGCATGTACATGGGAGCTCACAGACTTGCCCCCAGAGTGTAGCACTGTAGCTGCCTGGCTGACCTCGAGAAAAATGTTCACAAAAATGTGAAAACTCCTTTAAACCCTACGCAAGCAATCAATGAAGTTGACCTAAGAAAATATGTTATTTTAATGTTAACTTCAGCTGTTCATGAATACATTTCTTTACTATATTTGTTATGAATGTGTTATAAAGCCACTCTAAGTGGAGTTGTACCCCAGAAGGTACCATACAATACAAACATACACAGAGGATTTTGATACCAATCAGAGACACAAGAATGCAATATGTGCAAACACACAAGAGAAAGGGAATCGAAGAAAAGATAGGATTGCAGAGAGACATAGAGAGCAACAGGATGACAGGCAGAAAAAGGTCAAGACAGACAGGGGGTATGTTCAGATTGCCTCGTAGTTCACTACGAAGTGAACAGCACAGGATATTTAGCCATGTTAAGTGGGATTCTTTTTCGCACAGATTGACGTGTTCAGTTCAAAGGGAACTGATAAGCGTTTAGGGAGCTTGGGAACATAGCTATATCACTTCACTGGAAGTTTTTCCTCCAGAGACAGTCAAATGACATGACATAAGCATGAACCATTCGAAGTTGCCAACATAGCGGCTTTAATATGAATCATTTAATCCCGTTACTACTCATATATTTCAACATTTTACAGTCAGTTCACATCCAAAATGCTGGTAAAATCTGACAGCACTTTAGGTTTGTCACAGCACTTTTGTTGTGTTTTTTTCTATCTGTTTATGTACCTTGTATGTTTGTTTGGACCTATGTATAAAACTGTAAAGTGTCTTTGAGTGTAGAAAAGCGCTATAAAAAATAAATATATTATTATTATTATTATTAGGTTACTGTGTGATAAGTAGAGAGCCTTTGGCAT
>NC_063205.1:15750727-15758227 GCF_017589495.1 Alosa alosa
CATACTCACACACACACACACTCAAAAACACACACACACACACATACACACACACACACACACACACACACACACAAACACACACTCACACACAAGCTTAGATACAGGCATAACAACAAATGTTCCAACCAAAACCACAGATCAAAACAGCTCACCATCAAACTGAAGCACATTTTAGACCAGCCTGAGATTTACCCAAATGAAGACCCGACTGTAGTACTTCAGAATGCGACCCCAGAAAAAATATTCAAATGACCTCAAATTAGCCTAACAACACTCCACCTCACCCACCCACTAACCAAATCAGGCTACTGTAAATACCAGACCAACAGTAAGCCTAGACCACAGAAGATCCAAGCCACAATCACAGAACAGCAATAACAACAGCTAAAAAAAACTAAAACACATTATTCAGCTACACTTCAAAATCACTCTACCCAGACAAAACACAGAAAAAACACAACAAATCAAACCACAACATCAAACACGCCCAAGCCATATCTTCTCACCAACCAGCCCATAATATTACTGTAAAACTGTATGAAATACAACCACACTTTAATAGCTATTCAGCAGCCATTTAAATTCACACCATCATAAACCATAGCTGTCCATCAACCAATCTATATTGTAATTCTATCTCTGCATGCACGCTATTGATTGGGAGATCAATATTGATGGGTAGTTTTCATAGATGGAGACTTACAGAAGACAGAGTCCGTCTGTTTCAATTTAATGCATTGACATATCGTATCTGTCTTTTTTCTCAAATTATAGCAATGTAATAGAACGGGTGGTTCAGTAGGTCGAACAGCATTGCTGAAATGATAAATACCATAAATACATTCATAGTGATGACTTGAGCACATTTGTGTGTGTGTGCTTGTCTTCAGAAGCCTATCCCCTTGAAATTCCTCTGCTGTTATCGCCACAGTGCTAGCATCAACAGAACAACAACCAGTCCCTCTGCTCCTTTTCAAATCCCATAACAAAGCACATGTTTGAAAAATGTCATGGCTGCCACTGCACAGTGGTTTAAAGGGTTTTAGTTGGTAGAGGAGCAGTTTCTTGTGTGCCTTTTTGTGTTTGTGTTTGTGTGTGTGTGTGTGTGTGTGTGTGTCTTTAAGAGGGTGTTAGTCGACGAGAAACATTTGCTTGCACACATTGTAAATGTCCCTTTCTTGCGTGTGTGTGTGTGTGTGTGTGTGTGTGTGTGTGTGTGTGTGTGTGTGTGTGTGTGTGTGTGTGTGAAAACATAAATACTACAAAAGAGAGGCAGGGGAGAAAAGACTATTACTGGTTTTCTTCATGACATTGCCGGGAAGCAATGATGTGTTAAATTAGAGTTTGCAAATAAACATATTGATCTGGGTCCTGCAGTAAATGTTTTCGGGCCTCCTCTCTTTAACAACAACTTGTCTCTCAGACATGCAGAAAATGGAGTCGGGATTGAAGGAAAGCGCATTACCGCCAGTCGGAAAATAAGTCTTGCCTCGTATCGCCACCGCCGTTATAATCCACAGCTGTTTAGCTGAGACAGGAGAAACCACGGCTATGAGCAGAATCTTAATTTCAGTAATGGATGGTCCCACTGCAAATGTCCATCGTTTAGAGAGTGTGTTTGAGAGTGTGTGTGTGTGTACATGTGTGTATGATGTGCCGTGTCGTGGGTAAAATGTGTCATGTAGTCTTATACTAAATGATTAAAAAATACCAGTTGGCTTGTGTGTGCATAAGAGCATGAATTTATTTACATACTTACATACATGTGCAGTATGTTTGCGTATGTGTGTGTGTGTGTGTGTGTGTCTGTGTGTGTGTGTGTGTGTGTGTGTGTGTGTGTGTGTTATGGGGTGTAAAGGTGCATGTATTCATACTGTTAAGGTACAGGACGCTAGGTTCAATGCAGTTCTGTACAAAATGCAGTCATTAACAGTAATCAACAGTCTTTTTTGCAGGCTTTTTTGCATGCGGACCATGCTTCAGATTGATGTTTCCACACAAATATAGTAGTTGCAGACGACATGTCTGTTTACTGGTAGTAATTAAAATAATAAAAAAAACTATTCCCACTTAAATGTGATGAGCATCAGCAATAGTGTCAGTTAATGTTAGGCTAGCTACTTACAGGCATAGTGTGCCGAAAATTAATTAAACTGTGACTTCAAAACCGAGGTATAAACCGAACCGTGATTTTTGTGTACCATTTCACTCCTAGTCTGATCGCATGATTGTGTGTGTATGAGAAGGAATGAGAGAGCCAGGCATATGGCAGTATCTGATCTCTGCTGGTTCTGGGTTTACGGTGGCGTTGGGGGGTGTGAAGCCGTAGGTCCGCGGGAGGGTGTTTCTCCGCGTCACCAGCTCTGTGACACGACACTGCTATCAGGACAGTCTAGTCTGAGCCGCTCTGAAAGTGGAACATTTTTATTAAGAGAGGTGGAGAAGACGTTTTGTTGTTCACTCCATCGTTCATTACATCTTCCTCCTTGACATTGTGTCTGTGTGCTCCAATGAACTGAGAAGCACTGAATGGTTACTAGAAGCCTGGTGGAGCTGGAACTGATTGATGGAAAATGTCTGTTGTGGTGTACGATGATAGCAATACTGGTGGATGTCTGTACTGGCGTTCTGTGTTTCTAACACAGGTTTATACTGGTGTGCAGTGATACAGGTGGAGGTCACATCTTAACAGGCAGGTATGGCCAGCCCCATTCCCCTAGTCCTCAGATGGTTCTCTCCTCTCAGTAATGAAGCCAACCTTGAGCCCAAGCCCTCCCTGAGCCCCCCACCCCCACCCCCACCCCCCTGTCCTTCCCCATCCACCCCACTCATCCCCCTGCCCCCAGCCCCAGCTGGGCTTCACCGCTAATGAGCCGTCAGTCCTCTGCGCTGATCCCTGTGACCTTGAAGCCTCCGACGCGGCCTCCCACCTCCGTGTAATTCCTGCACGTCAGAGCCAGAATCAGAGCCAGGGCAAGAGCCACCCTGAGCTCCGGCTGATGAAGGGCGAGAGTGAGTGATTGTCACTTGATGCCTTCACAGCACACAGAGAGATATAAGATTTTTTTTTTTAAAACACCTTTTAAGGCTCAGGAATAAATCAGCTGCGGTATATGGTATATGGACATGGAGTGGAGCTATACTCTTGATTTGAGTTGTCACAAGTCGTGGGGTAGTGAGTCGTGGTGAGGTTTTCATAAGTTTCAGAGCTTCAAAATAGTTCAGAATCTCAATCCATTGTGTTGATTTGACAGTGGGCCAGATGAGTCTCTTTAGTGAGCTGTAGATAGACTGACTGACTGACTGACTGACTCACACATCTGGCTTTGTTCTGGCACAGATGTTGCATCAGATGAGCTTCCTTCAGCTGCTCTCCGCCTTTGCTCGGTGGGAAAGACACACATTGTTGTGAGACTGGGAGACGATAGCCGTTGTCAGGGCGATCAGGTGTTAGCTTGAATCGTAATATGTTAGTACAGTATGTTTCCCTTTTTTGCAATTTCAGCAATCTTACGTAAACTCGTAAGTTCAGTCATCAGAGAGCATAAGTTAATAAGGTAGCCTATATTGACTGGCCAGTCTGTCTTCATCTTCTCAAGCACTGCCTTGGCTATTGTCCGTACTGTAAATAACTAGAGTTTATCTCTGAGCTGTGGTGTAATTTAAAGGCTTGGGCCAGCTGGTTCACTGACTGGACATCAGTGGAGGGGATGTGCGAATGGCCCTCTCCACTGCTCATCTGCTGTAATGCTATTGTTTGTTTGGACACTGACCTGTACTGCACCTACTAGCTTCCCCAGGGGTCATTTCTTGTCTCTTGAGTAAATGTCAAGGGTTGTGCAGAAGATTGCGTAGGAGAGTGTTTGTTTTGTGTGTGTGTGTGTGTCTGTGTCTGTGTGTCAGTGTACCTGTCTGTGTGTGTGCCACAGGGTTTCTCATTTGAAGTGACTGTAACCAATTTATTGTCACACTAGAAAAAGTGAATGTGAAGCACCTTTACACACATTGTGAAATACATTTAGACACACATATACACACTGACAATCATGCGAACACACACACACACCACACGCACACACCACACGCACACACACACCACACGCACACACACATGCACACACACACACACCACACGCACACACACATGCACACACACACCAACACACACACACACCACACGCACACCACACACACACACACACCACACGCACACACACATGCACACACACACAAACACACACACACACACACCCACACACACACACACACACACACATGCACACACACACACACACACACACACACCCACACACACACACACACACACACACACACACACACACACACACACACCACACGCACACACACACACACACACACACACACACACACACACACACACCCACACACACACACACACACACACACACACCCACACACACACACACACACACACACACACACACACACACACACACACACACACCACACACACACACACACACACACACACACACACACACACACACACACACACACACACACACACACACACACACACACACAAAGAAATGCAGACAACTACTGTACTCCAATATTCCAATATGTCTGTCAGAGGACTTTGCTGATGGCATTACAGACAATTACCAATCTATCATTCCAAAACAGAAAGTGTCATAACATTCACTTTCTTTAAACTTGACATTAACACCATAGCTAAGACCTTAAGCACAAACACTAATGATTAGCTATAGTTCATGCACGAGAACTTTGCTTGTTAACAGACTTTGCACTTTGCCTGCTATTCAAATTAAGGCCCACAGACATACAGTAAAACAATAGCTCTTATAAGTCATTATCCCTTCAAACAAAGTACCCCACACTCACGATAAACAGTGCTAGAAACAAACAAAAACTGAAATGTCAAAATAACTTGTCTGCATACTTTAATCCATGCTAAATTCACGGATTAAAGTGTGCAGACAAGGTCTTTTGACATAAGTCATCCCGACATACCACTAAGATGTACACTATGGCAGCCAGTCAGTTAGCTCACAACATAGCTTTAGACAAAAAAACAACAACTTGATGCTACCTATTAAGAAAAACACCAATGAACAGAGTAAAGAGGTGCATGCGCTCCTAATAGTGCATTCTGCACATTTGAAAATATATTTGATTTTGCTAAATGTGCTTCTCCTACAACATTATTACTCCCTCTCTTCTCCTTTCTCTTTATGTGAATCTGTCTCAATCTATTAAAAAATGGGATCTAATGGACTGAAACAATGAGACGGTGTAAGATAATGGCAGTTGGCTGTCTTGCATTGACAAACAGCAGCAGGAAGCAGTTGGCTATGTTGACAGAAAACAAATAACATCACTGTGACATTTATTTCCTAGCGCACTAATCTAGATTGCATCAGTATCCCCATTCCTTTTGCATGTGGGTGGCTTTGACTGGTGGTGGAAAGAGAAGGAATGTGAATGTCATATTCGAGTCGAGTCGAGTCGAGTCAAGTCGGCTTTTATTGTCAATTTCTTTACATGCACTGGTCATACAAAGAATTGAAATTTATATATATCAATACAGACATAGACATACTATAGACATAGCCATAGACAATAAACATTAAATTAAAGTGCAAGACTGAAATATAGAACATGTATGTATCAAAATAGAAATATAGGACACATATATAAAAAAAAAAAAAAAATATTCATAATAGATCCCCAAGACAGCAGCGGGCTCAGATGGTAGCTGTTTTTTTTTTCCCTGTTGCTTTTCCTGAGGTAAAAAGCAACATAATTGCACAGTATTAGATCTTAAATTCTGACTCATGCATCCAATAAAGGCGAGGGCTTTTCTTATGTATATTCTTGGAAATGTAACTTTGTCTTTGGAAATGGCTTTTTGAGGGTTTGCCAGTTTTTTGGTGATTGGTTTATTTGATTTTGTTGCAAATTAATTTTGTCCTTGAAATAACAAACCTTGTTTATTTTGATGACCAGATCACACACTGACAAAAATGAATACTCAGATATACAGATATACACAGATATACAGGCTCACACACAAACACACACACACAAACACACACACACACACACACTCACATGCAGGCAAACAAGCCTTCACTGCCATAAGTAGTAATTATAAACCCATCAAGAAAATGATTCTGTAGGGCAACTTCCTGCATGTAGAACTTGACTTTTATTTTTGGCTTGACTTTGCCTTTGCCATTGGTTTGGGTTTGACTTTGCCGTGCCCTGCCCTCTCAGAAATATTACAACTCAAGGTTCACAGTGATATCCTCAGCTGGAATTGGAACACGTGTGTTGTTTGAAATGTCATCTGTATGACAGTGATATCCCAACAACAACAACAAATTATATTTAAATAGCACTTTATCGAGGCACCCAAAGCACTTTACGGCGGGGGTGGGGAGGGGGGTTAACTCAGCCACCACCAATGTGTAGCACCCACACCTTCTCCTTCAGTCTGTCCACTGTCTGGTTCCAACCCCCTGATGCAGAGATAATGGATTCAAGGTTAGTGTACCGCACCGAAATGCTCCAAGGCAGTGCCACTAAGAACGAGCACCAGAGCTCCGGACTCCTTCTCCCTGGTGGATGTGCACATTTGTCCCCTTTTTCAGGTTGGGGCGGGGGGGTGCAGGGGGGATTGAGCGGTCCAGCTTGGGGCTAATCATGGGCAGATTTTGTCCAGGTCCGGTGGTAGCCGCAGTGCAGCAGGTGACACCAGTGCCATCTTACAAATGAGGGTAGCAGGCCCTTGGCTCCCAATGTTGGGAAAAACAGCCCGAGCTCGCCTCGCTACAAGGTGGGTTATTTCAGCTCCACTGGTGGCTCTCTGAAGTATTATTCCTCCCTAGTTCTAAATTAGGTCTGCAAGTTTTCCCACTAAAGCCATTTTAGTTTTAATGAGGCCTTTGGTTTGGCTGAAAGTGCCCTCAAATTCTCACACTTTATCTGCAGTGCACCTGAGGTAATTGTATTGAGGCATTCATTCAGTAACTAGCAATAACTAGAGCAAGAGCAAGGTGCTCACAAAACAAGGCTCAGGGGTTTGATAGGCTACCCAATGAGCACTCAAACTAATGTAAATCACTTTCTCTACTGCATATACATTACTGTTGGTATGCATTTATGCATAGATGTGTGCAGCAATCATGGATAAAAGCAACTGCTAAATGCACAACCATAACCTCACAGTGCATCAGGCAAACAAATGAATGAAGATGATCCACGCTCCATGCAGTCCTGTGGGGGTAGTGACTACACACTGTGCTAATGGGAAGAGAGAGCTTTCAACTCCCCTGCAGATGCTGTCACTGATCCCCTCTCTGACATGTGGTGCTGTGGAGAGGAACCAGTGGGACTTCCTGCTGGCTATGCCTGTCATTCCTGGATCTACAGGGTCACTGAGGCCCAAACCCCAAATAATGTGTTTATACATTATTATACGATAATGTA
>NC_063205.1:15763227-15785727 GCF_017589495.1 Alosa alosa
ACACCTGTTAGCAATCTCTGATGTCGGAATATTCAATGGCTACTCGACAACATCTCAGTGCAAACTCCAAAATTGTTCGTCTATTAATTTTCCACGGTTCAACAATACTAGAACATAGTTTGGCTGCAATGACTTATAATTTCTGCCAGTTAGTGCTTTTTCCTAGCCTGGCGAGCCAGACCCACATTAAAATGTAGGGTCTGGGCACTCACCGTTCGCAGTGCTCAGTCCGAGGGGCGGGATAATCCGTTGCCTTTCAAATTCCCTCTGCACTAATAATAGGGGCCGCAATAGGATATTTGTTTTCAAGTAGCAGGGAATTCAAGCCAAACTGTTGCAACTCTGCCATCAATCATTATGTTAAGCCCACCAAACGACTCTATACACGATTTCAATGACCTGATTAAGTTTCGATTTCTGGAGCTCACAAGCCAACGGAGAGTTGCTAGACTAGCCCTGGCAGGGGCGCGTCTAGATTTCTAGGCTAGCTTTTTCCCTGTGTATAAGTTATACTACATGCATTATTGTGTTTGACACTGAGGATAGCCTATCTGAGACGGTGGTCTGGTTCAAATGAGTCACATTGTGAAATTGAGAATGGCACAGACTAAATCGTTTAGTCTATTTCTTTGTATTGTGAAATTGAAATGAAATATGGACTATTACAATCAATAATATGTTGAAATTAATTAAAAGCAATCAATTTCTATGAAAAATCTATGTCTGTTGTGTGCGTGTGTCAAGGTAAAGCCTAGGCCTACTGTGTGCATATATTGTACGCCTAGGCTATTTCATCGCCTTGTTAGGCTATGCACGGGGTGTGCCAACTTTTTATGAGATAGAGAGACCCCCTTAAAGACAAAAAGATAATTCGAGCCCTGCTGTGACCTTAGCCCTTGTACCAGTTCAGTGACAGGAATACCAATGCAAAACCTGTAATATGTAAGATAAAGAGAGGTGTTTTTTACATGTATCTAGCATTTGTATCCAGAGCAACATACTGTACAATGTAGAATGACATTTCTGAACACATTCCCACTTAGCTTACCACCCTCCTATCTGACAGTCTATAAAATTGCACTGCTGGGCTCTGATGGTTTCCATGACAACCGATGTTGTTACCGTACAATCTCCAAGCACTCCGAAGTGGGAAAACACTGGCTCTGTTAAGAGATGACTGCTTAAACCAGAATGAACCGGCTAACAAGGGTTTCCAAGACCTGCTCAAATCGTTTCTATTACGATTGAACAGCCATGTATACGGTCAGGGTGCGATTTGTGTACAAAACAGAGGGGAGGATGATTTTGAATAAGTTTGTATACCCCCCCCGTTTTGACAAGCATACAATTCACCTTGTTCTTGCCCCATCTGAAATGACTACTTTTGCTGCCTCCATCCTTTCTGTATTTGTTGTGTAAAAAAACGTTGTATATGATGGCACTGAAGTCTTAAGTTAGTGAATTGGCTAACAGTGTTAGTTGGTAACCAAATAGCCTACACATTGCGCTACACGCTGCATAGGCTACGTGCATTCTCTCCTGCTGATTTGCGTTCAGTAGCCAAGTGCGTAATATTGCAAAAGTTGAAAAAATAAATGCGTTTATTGTAGCCTACAGAAAATAAGTAGCCTACTATCATACTGTCAGTTAATTGGCTACAGTGCAGTGAAGAGTTTGGAGAGTAGGGCAACTTGAAGTTTTATGAAAATAATTTACGAACCAGAACATAAAGACCATGAAGCTTCTATTTCTTGCAGCTGTTAAAACACCCGCTAGATAGTTTAAATACCCACCAACATTCGTTTTTGCAGTACAGATTATTTCTTAAAGTTATTTGTCTACTAGGCCTAGCCTACTGGCTGATTTATCAAACGAGTGCTTTCTCGTTCGTCCTCCGCAAACTACAGGTGCTTCGGTATAGAGCCATTGAATAAGCGATGCCAAGCAATTTCTATAACACTTTTTATGACATTCAGCAAATATCTCATCATTTAATGTAAGTTCCTTCGGACAATAGGCCTACGTTCTACTCTACGTGCAGTTGTCCTCCATCTCAGTTGCATCAGTTTTCTAATTTTGAAGGTTCTAAAATATGACGATATGCTTCACTGAATCCTTCTCGTTTTCTTTCATTTGTCCAGCTAACTTTTCCATTGAAACTAGCCATTTATGATGGATTACACAGTCGACATTCTGAAATGTCCTGCACGATCAAGGCCAAATTAAGTTATCACGCAGCCACTGTGTCAGCAGCATGAGTGCTGACGGTGACGGTGCGTTTCTGATGTCAGATTATTATGTAGGCTAGCCTAATAGACTATTCTCACGTTGCAGCGCTTTACTTATATGAAGTAGCATTAATCAATATGAGGGGCAGAGGGGATAAATGTTGTCCCCACCGGGGATAAAAATAATTTAGCAGAGGTAGGGATAGGAAAACCAGAGGTGGGAAATCCCACCCATCCTCCCCTACAAATTGCACCCTGTATACGGTCAATCGGGTTGCCTCCTGTATCTTCAAGGAAAAGTAGGCAACAACGGCTATTCCGCTCAAAGATTCTAAAGCACTTGAGAGCACTGATCGGAATAGAACGTACCCCGTGTAAACTGATGGCATGAATTTGTCAATTGGAATAGTTTAATCGGAATGACAAAAAAAAAACTGTCCATGTAAACCCATCTAATGTTGGGGTTTGTTGGTCATTGTGTGCCATGTGCAAGCACCCTTAAATGGACTGCATTTACAGTATACTGTCATTTTTCGACTACTTCAGCTATTTCTTCAGCTAATTTCTTCAGGAGGTTATTCCACGGGGCCGGCTATTTATGGGAATTCCTTTCTTTTCTTCATTCTTCTATGATTAAAGGAACCATATGTAAGATTGTGGCCAAAACTGGTACTGCAATCACTTTCAAATTACTGTAGAGCGGTGTATCCCCTCCTCCTCCCCCCTGACTCGAGGTTGCCAACCCAGATGCCGAAACACTACTGACTTTGTGATTAGTAGATAGGTGGAGGGTGGCGCATCAGGCCAAAACACAACATGACATGACAAAACAAAACATCAACATCAGTTGAGGGCTGCAACTTCACTTTTTAAATTGCAATATCCTGGCCGGACTACTGTTGTCAGTGATATAAGTATTTGAAATGAACATGATTTCTTAATGTCTAGTGACATAGGCCTATCAGGGCCATTTTATGATTAATTGAAATACATTTCTTACATATAGTTCCTTTAAGCACATTCATTCTGATTCATCAGGCTATTATCGAGCACTGCGGTTAATACATGGTGTTGTTTGCATAAAACACTGTCCTGCTGTTATACAGTGTGGCTAATACACAGGAAATTGCTGTATGGTGCTTTTCCTCAGAGCACTCAAAACGCGTCACCAATTTACACACTAATGGCGGAGGCTGCCAGGCGCCAGTGTCTTGCTCAAAGAGACTTCAGCAGGGTCAGGACCCAACAAGCTCAAAGTATTCTTGCTGAGCGACTCGTTGAACACCTGAGCTAATGTCACCCTTATGAGCCACTCTTGCCCTTAATATCGCGTCCAACACTGTTTCCAACTTGGAATGTGCTATCAGTGGTATCCTCCAACAAATATTCACTTTCTGGAAGTTTCTCTCTGTGTGGCAAAGCCACCTGTGTGCTTCAGTCAAGTTACTTTCTATGCCCCTCTCTCTCTCTCTCTCTCTCTCTCTCTGTTTTCTGTGACCTTTCATCCTCTTCTGTCTATTGTCTGGTTCCTCAACTCTTGTCTCATCGTCTCCTCTCCTCTCCTCTCATCCTCTTTGCGGTTTCTCTCAGACTTTCTACTCATCTCGATGGGAGTCTCTCGGCGTGTCTGTGTCTCTGTTTCTGTCTCTTTGTAGGTCTCGGCTCCTTGGCTTGAGTTTTGTGCTTTTTCGCATTGGCTATTTCAGGCGATTTCAGACTGGCGTTCTGGATTTTCTCTTCTCCCTCCTCTCTGCCTCTGTCTCTATCTGTCGGCTCCTCTTGACCTACCCCAGTGGTTTTACTCCAGAATAGAGAAGAGAGGCATGGAGCAGAAAAAAGAGAGTTCTCTCTAGTCTCGCCTTTTCATGTGGGTGTATGGCGAGTGTGTGTGTGTGTTTGTGTGTGTGTGTGTGTGTGTGTGTGTTTGTGTGTGTGTGTTTGTGTGTGTGTGTGTGTGTGAGTGCGACAGTGGGCAGAACAGAGCCTGGGGAGATCAGACACCTTAGTGTTGAATAATAACCACGGCAACTCTCTCTGTCAACCTTGCTTGTGAAGAAATGTGTATCTTTCAACGTGCAATTCATCCCATGGTTTCCATCACAAATGCTTTTACTCAGGGGATTTGTGTGTGTGTTTGTGTGTGTGTGTGTGTGTGTGTGCGTTTGTATGTGTGTGTGTGGATGGAAGTGTGTGTGATGCAGTAATGGACATCAATTGATCAATTGACCAACACTTCTCAGCTGGTATAGATCGATAACTTCAACTTTCATAAGTTGAAATCGTGTATCCCCCTCCAGTATAGCCTAAGTGATGAGTTATGATGAATGGCTAATCCAAATAGTCATGATCACCATCTGTCTCCAGTTCGAACAGCTTTGCACTCATTTGGTAGAGGAAAAGGGGTAAAAAAAGTATCCCAAATTTGGCCGTGCGTTTGGACTCGCAAACGGCTTTTGATGTATTGGTGTTGATGCATTTTTGAATAGGCTAGAGGCTGCGCAGCCGGCGGGAAGTGCGCCGTGATGAATGGCTCCACCGCAGCGGCAGTTATCACCTCCGACAGTCCAATGAGGAATGCCCATAAAATCCGCTGGCGAAAGAGCCGCGGATCCGTCAATCCGTCTTGTGTGTGTAGTGAGGGAACTGGGGAGAGAGAGAGAGAGAGAGAGAGAGAGAGCTCATTTCCATTCGCAGCCACCTTGCTGAACGAACAGCACAGTCGGTGAGGGGACTTCCACGCTGCATATGTAACGCGCTCGCGCATACACTGGCACCGTCAGCATTGCAAGTCTGCAGAAAAAACTCATTATCGCCCAGGGCTTCGAGCCAATCAACACGCCGTTTCCTACTAAAAGAAGGCGATTTTTAAGTAGACTGTTTTGTGCTAATGGGGCAAACATATAATTTCCAGCATAGTACTCCGGTGCTATGTGTCCTCGGGTCACTGCACAAACCAAATGCATTGTTGTTTACAAAAAGGAAACACGCTCATAGTTATGATTTTTAGGCTATATTCTGGTTGTTCATTTGAAGTGTTGAGAATGGCTCATAGGCCTACAAAGCTATTAATCAACCTGAGGAAATTATTCTACAATACGCTACATTAATTTCCACATGTTCCAGTAGCCTTGCTGTTGTTGCTATTGTGGTTGTCCTTACTGCTGTTATACTGTAGGGTGGTCAACCTCTGTCTTATGGATACTCACTTGCAGCTTCAACCACCAGAGGGCGCAATCACCATATTTAAACTAGGCCATCCGCAGCAATCTTTTCTACTCTATGCTTTGTGGCGACTGAATATGTTTTTTCAACTCGTAAGCTATGGGGTTGATTTTCAGGAAGCACACAAGTAACACAATGAATAACCTACTTTCAGAACGCAGTAGATTGACTATTGAAAAACATCTGTCTTATAGCTGAATAGAGGCCAGACACTGTTTCAAAAAACCTCAGAGTATTCCAACAGATAAAAACACCCTAACATTCACTTATAGCCACTGATAAATAGACCCGTCCACAGCAGTGTCCAGCAAAAAGACATTCTGCAACTTAACGATGTTCTGTACTTCCTTTTACTGATGCCATAGGGAGCCATATCAGAGCTGAAAACAGGAAAGTCAAGGAAGGCCAGCTTGATAGTCCAATTCCAGGGAGTTTATTGAGGCCTGTCTAGGTGGTCCTTCAACAGATATTAAGCAGTGTAGGCTAGTAGTCGTCTGGGTTTCACTAAATATTTTCTGCAGCGCTCCCATGAATGCTGTTGTGCTATAATGCGCCGGTGGACTGTGAAGGGAAAATAGTACCTTTTCTGTGAGTATTATTTGGTTGCAGCGTGGAGCGGTTTTATCATGTCTCTGTTGTTCTCTGAGTTAGTTTTTTTTTCTGGTATTAAATTTACTCTGTGGTATCCAGGAACCTCAGCTGTTGGTTTTCATGAGAATTTTATTGCTGCTGTGTTTCCATCTTTTGTAAATATTCCCCTTTACTGCTGCTGCGGTTGCTTCCCACTGTCATTATTTGTTTTCCTGGGCAGCATGATTGAGTTTCTGTCCTCAGGTGTGTGCTAAGAAGCTTGATAATGACCCCCACACACACACACACACACACACACAAAACACACACACACACACATATATACACTCTACTTGTGTGACGTCTGGGCAAAAGCACTGCTGTTTCGGAACTCCAAAGGGCAAAGACTTCTATTGGACACCTGTGACATTTACGGAGGTGCTTTTTGCAATTGAATTATGAGCAGGCGGCTGGACCTGGAGTCGTGGCTATCACGTGTGTGTCCGTCGAGGACTTTGGCTGACCCCAGAGGGAGTAGCAGGCCCACCTACCTTTCAGTAATGCTTGCGTGGAAAGACAAAGAGGGGAAATGTTTGAATTGTGTGCCATTGAATTTGCGAGTGACAGTGATTGAATCCACTCTATAACCACAGCCTTCTGTGTGTGTGTGTGTGTGTGTGTGTGTGTGTGTGTGTGTGTGGGTGGGTGGGTGTTGCATCTGGATGGTGCTAGGCATGCATTATAGGTTCACATTATCCCAACAGAATTACAGCTGAATGTTGCAATTAGTGTTTACAGAGGACCCACTTGAGAAAGCGCAGGCACAGTGCATAAACAGGCCAAGCTGATGAAACGAAGGCATCAGGGTGGGTGGAGGGAAATCACTTCATTCATACATACTGTACATACATACAAACACACACACACACACACACACACACACAGACACACACATACACGCTAACACGCACACACACACACACACACACACACAGACACACACATACACGCACACACACGCACACACACACACACATACAGTACAGTATATACATGCGTGCATGTCTTTGATAACACATGTTTATGAGATAGCTTACATTTTTATATCGCTTTAGATAAGCTGTGAAGAGCAGATCTGTGGGGACTAATGTAGAAGCTGAACTCAGTCATTACTTTCATCACCACTGGCTGTAAAATTTGGTTAGAAATTTGGTCTCAAAATTTGGTCTTTTGCATTTATCCCAATCCGTGAATTAGTGAAACACACTCAGCACACAGTGTACACACAGTGAGGTGAAGCACACACTAATCCCGGCGCAGTGAGCTGCCTGCAACAACAGCGGTGCTCGGGGAGCAGTGAGGGTTTAGGTGCCTTGCTCAAGGGCACTTCAGCCGCTTTCTACTGGTCAGGGTTCAAACCGGCAACCCTCCGATCACAAGTCCGAAGCGCTAACCAGTAGGCCACAGCTGCCCCTCAATGGGTTGTTTGATGTTTTTTGTATAGTATGTTTTGACTATTAAAAGTACTTCAAGTTTGATTAAAGTGCCATCCAAGGTCTTTTAGGCTGAAGATTTAGCATAACCATTTCAAAAAGAATGTACAAATCTATTCAACTGTCCTTCAATGGAACAAAACTGAATTTGAATAGCTCGTGGTCAGACACAAGATGGCAGTATTGAAGTGCGTACAGCATTGCGATCACCCACAGAGCCTCTGAAGTCTGGATTGTTTTTGAAGAGAGGGACCAGTCAGCATCTGAAAGTGTGTCACAATTACCAAAGCGTTCTCCTGGGCGGCTGTAAGTGGTACACAGCTTCTGGAAAAGCCAGCTTTATTAGTCTTCACTAGCCGGCTACTAATGATTCAGATCCCTCAAGAGGACTGATAAAGTGTTTGATGCTGATTCTTTGTTGTATATAATTATTAGTCAGAGTTTTGATGGAAATGTGTGTTGTTGACTTCCGGAGAGGTCACACCCAACACCTGCCACTGACCATCGACGGTGCTGTGGTGGAGAGAGCGAGCAGCACCAAATTCCTGGGGGTGCACATCAGCGAAGACCTCTCCTGGACCACCAACACTGCATCACTGGCTTAGAGAGCTCAGCCGCCCCCTGTACTTCCTCTCGCGAAACTCAGGCGAGCAAGTGCTCCACCAGCCATCATGACCACATTCTACCGAGGCACCATTGAGAGCATCCTCTCCAGCTGTATCGCTGTGTGGGGCGGAAGCTGCACTGAATACAACAGGAAAGCCCTGCAGCGCATAGTGAACACAGGTGGAAGGATCATTGGTGCTTCACTCCCCTCCCTGAAGGACATTTACACCACCCACCTCACCCGCAAGGCGACCAAAATTGTGAGTGATGCAAGTCACCCCGCTCACAATCTGTTTGATCTACTGCCCTCTGGGAAGAGGTACAGAAGCCTGCGCTCCCGCACTACCAGATCCCGCACTACCAGACTCACCAACAGCTTCATACACCAAGCTGTAAGGATGCTGAACTCTCTCCCTCCTCTCCCCCCTCCACCCTCAGCTACATAACATCCTGGACATTGGACCCACAATGGCCGCCTGCACTACTCCACTTGCGCACTTGAACACTTGCACACTTGTACACTTTACAACTTGGTGTTGTTGTCCTGAAAACACAACACTTCTGCTGCTCTTACATAACTTGCACCACTATGCCACTTTCTTTATTACTTAGGTCAAACAGAACTACCCAAGCCTTTTATTGGCCTGACTTTGCACTAGTATTTTATTGACTGTCTATGCACAATTTCAACCAAATTTTGCTGCTCTTATTTTTTCATTATTATATGTGCCCTCTTATTTACTTATTTACTTACTTTTTTGTTTACTTGAATGTTATGTTTGTCTGTGGACTTAAATTGGTAAAATATGTCTTGTCTTCACCGTGGGTTAGTGAGAAACGTAATTTCGATCTCTTTGTATGTCTGGAACATATGAAGAAATTGACAATAAAGCTGACTTTGACTTTGACTTTGACTTTGACTTTTGTGTGTGTTTGTATGTGTGTGTGTGTGTGTGTGTGTGTGTATCCTATTCACATCATTTTTATTCAAAATACTTTTGAACTTTTTGACCTTTTCATAGCTTTGTGTGTGTGTATGTGTGTGTGTGTGTGTGTGTGTGTGTGTGTGTGTGTGTGTGTGTGTGTGTGTGTGTGTGTGTGTGTATGTGTGCTGAAAAAGCTTTTCAAGGCTGTTCTATCCACACCAGCATTCAATCATAGTTAAGAATTGTGTGTAGGTACGTGTGTGCGTGTGTGTGTGTGTGAATGCGCACACACACACACACACACATTTCTTGATTGTCCTTGACTTGAAGAGGCTTCTCCAGCTTAGAAGCAGGTTCTGTGAAACAAGAAAAAAAACACTGAAACACATTTGGAGGGAAAGAAAAAGAGCGACAGAAGAAGAAAGGAGAAAAAGAAAAGAAAGCTATGGTTTCAGCAAGAGCAACTCTAGGTACACGAACAGTGTTGTGAGTATTGCAGTCCGTCAGAAGAGGTCACTCCTGTTCTTTACTTGAATGCAACCTTTCCAGTGTACAGTCCATGCATGGAAGAAAATAAGTCCTAATAATTTAGCTATTTACCCACTGTTCACAGGTTATGGTAAAACAATATATGAATATCTCCTGGTAACGTCATGATAATCCAAACAATAAACACAGTGTCGGTTTAGCATAGCTCTACCACCCTTACAGTTTGAATGAAAGCATCTTTTCCTCATTACACCTACCCTTTTATATGATAGCATTTTTGTTTCTGTGTGATTAGTTTTTGACAAAGCATCTGACTCTGGCCTTCAGGATGTAATTATAAATGATCTTGTTTTCATTGTGACAGCTACCTGCGGAGAGAGCCATACGGTTTTACAGGATAAGTCGGTAAATTATGTTTGTCTGTCATCATCAGCACAACACACACGGTGCCTAAAGGAGAACCATTTTACGCTATTTGTTGTTGGGCTTCAAGCCAGACTGGTGAAAATTGAAATACCTCAAAGTATGATGCCTGAGAACAAAACGTCTTTTTAGTGCCCTTACATAATCTAAAACATTGAACAACCGGATAAAAATACAGCTAATTTGATTCAGGGCCGTCTAACGTCAGTCGCAGAAAACGTAATAAATACAAACATAGGAAAATGTGATCTGCAGTTTGGTATTTTTATCAGCAAAGGTATTAAGTCCAAATTCCAAAGAGTATCTAACGAAAACAAGCCAAGATCGATTGACACAGGGAATCTTGTGCAAAACTTGTGCAGTTTTGACCCTGTCAGCCAGAGATATCTGTGATTACAACACCTAATTTTTGCTTTTTCATTTTTAACTAGGTGGCGCTATACATCAAAAGAGTGCTTATGGGATGGGTTGACATGGCCCCTTGAGACCAGCATACTAAAAAACTGTAGTCCTCAGGCCCCACGGTTCTCGAGATATTTACAGAAAACTGTGTCCGCCCTGCTTTCGGGGGTCAAGTCCGGCGGGGGTGGGGGGGGTGACAGATCAGAACGAAAACAATGGTTCCTGTCATCCTTGTGGGGCTACATGCCCAACAAGTTTTGTGCACCCCAATCTTTCAGTGTCCCGGGAATCGTTAAAAAATAATAAAAGTGCTGTGAATAGGTCTGCATGCACCCAGTGTCAACACTCAGTACCAGGGGCCGGATGCAAAAGTTTTGCGAAGTGCTAATTTTTTTTTGTGGGGTTAGTACAGGTCAAGGCCACATCAACTGGACGATGTGCAATGCATAGCAATCTGCCTCTCCGCTCCACTAAACAGCAGCGAAAACCTTCACTTGCACTTCTCTTCCAAGCGAACAACCCAACAAGTACATTTCGCTCTGTCAGTGTTTTTGTTGTGCTTTGCAAGGACAAGCCAGTGTGTTTTTATTATTATTAAAAAAACCTGCCAGTTTCCATCTTCCTGTTAGGCCTGACTCACTGCAGCGCTCTGGACAGCAACAGACACACCCACTCCAGTCTTACACGGCTTCCCCAGAGTTTTGACACCTGTGACTGATATCTAGTTAGCAGACTTGTCCTATAAAAAGACTCTGTATCGGTTGCCTCAACATGACGTATTGTTTGTTTGAACTCCGATTGTGAAAAAACTTACAGTAATTATAGAACTTGTTTAGCCTACCCAGTTTTGACCATACCTGACTGTTTTTGACCACACTTATTGGATTACATTTTGGATTTTTCGCCCTGTTCCTACTGTTTTCTTCACCACATATAGGCAATACAGTACTTTCTCTAAATGTGACTTAGATCCATACTTGCAAATAGCAACACAGAACAGACATGGCATCTCTTATGGATAATGAATGATTGCTGATTGAAGAATTGTGCAAAGGAGTTTCACACAGGTGTATCAGAGATTCACACTTATGCAAGGAATCTCTACCACCTATGAAAAGATGTTTCCTTTTCTTTAGCATGGGGAAACCAATAGAGTTTGGGGTCTTTGAATGACATCTGTGTTAACTGTTTTGCAAAAGGGTGTGAGAAATATGTGAACTCTATGAAAACGTGTGAACACATTCGTAAGAGATGACTTCTGCTATGCAAAGTAGGTGTTCATGAAGACCAAGTGGATACCAGTTTCTTTAAGCCGGTCAAAGCAATCGAGAAAAACTAATTTTTATTCAATATATTTTGTCTTTTCACAGTTTTTTCTGATACCAGAAAAATGAAAAAGAAATGGCACAGGCATAGCAAAAATGAAGGCTGAAACTCATGTTGAACACAACATTTTGAGAACTATGTTAAACAGTGGAGCAACACTCACATATGCTGTGGCGCTCTCCAAGGTCCTGAATTGAAGAGCCGCCTACACTTCACTTCATGAAGTAGGGCAGGCAATCTGACATTTTAGTGACTTTCTAAGGTCGCACCTTTTATTATCTTAAGGTACAAAGGCTTATCACTGAGGCAGTACCCTCGGGGAACACAATTGTAGCCCTTAACCAGTACCCGGCAAAACTTAGAGGACACCCACTGGACCCATTTTTTCATGGCTGTGAGTATTATGTGTATTATAACAACTGCTGCTTGCATTTTGTATTGTGAGATCTGCTTTCCCTCACATCTTTGCCCTGATAGATACCCCCTTCCATGGGAGTGTGTTACTGCTTCCATTGGGGTAGCAGACAGCAAGCAGTCTGTATTATGAGCTTGGATTTGCTGTTTGCTGCCATTGACAAGTGACATCAATTTCTTAATTCTCTGTACTGAGGCTAACCAAATATGGAGTATTAGTAGTCTGAGTCGTGGAAAAAAGAAACAATTCAGTGTCAATTATTTGTCCAGTTTGTCTCAAATCAGTTTGACAGCCAAAGCTGTCTTAAAATAAAGGCATTGTTGGAGTTATGACAAAAAGCTTTGTAATTGCATTTCACTTAGAATGAATTGATTGGAGAAAAAGGGTTTTATCTGGGCTGTTTGTCTGGATGTTTCTGCTTGTCTGGATGTTGTACGGTAGTGAGAGGGGAAGTGACTGATAGAGTGAGAGACATAGCCAGAGAGTCTGAAGTGTGTGTGTGTGTGTGTGTGTGTGTGAGAGAGAGAGAGAGAGAGTGTGTGTCTGAGAGAGAGAGAGAGTCTGAGAGAGAGAAAGAATGAGAGAGATTGAAGTCTTGTCTTTGTTTTGATTGAGACAGAAGGTACTGCTCTGGGTGCAGGAGCAAAATGGAATGAGAGAGTGTCACTCAAGGTGACAACTTGAGAACAACCCATCTGCTGATATGCAGAGTTATGCTAGCTGTCTAGAATTACACTGAGACAGGCTTGCCAATCCATGAAAAGATTTTCAAAATGACCCAGTCCAGTGGCATTTAGGTGCATCACAGCTTGACTGAAGTAGTTTTGCCTGAAGTGTCATTTAATTGCTTAAATCTTATATATAACTTTGAAGCAAAAACCTTATAGTATTTTGTGTACTCATTGGGCCGAATAATAGTAAATCTGGGATATTTTAAGGTTCTAATTTATCTAGTGATCTGGGGTAAAAAAAAAGCAGCTCAAGAGATGTAGAGTCTGCTTTGATCTCAGACATATCTACAGCACATTCTTACCGTGAACTCTTGAAAGAGAGAGAGAGAGAGAGAGGGAGGGAGCGATAGCACAAGAAAGCTTCAAGCAGCTACAGCTGGCAAGCCTGAGATTGGAAGTCCCACTTCCACCCCAACCGCTTTGAAATGTCATGTATTTTAAAAATTAGTTTTCCCTTCAGATAAGTATGGTACACCCGTTGTGCCAAAGGGGGGTTTTCACAGTCAAAGGTGTTGTATCCTAACACTTGTACAGGTGTTCATTCCCAACACGTCCCACCAAAGAGGAGAAGCAACTGTGATCTCCCTCTCAGCTCACGTCTTTGCCCTGATAAATGTACACGTATGTGTGTGTTGCCCTTATGATATCTACACTTATGTGCCACTGGAACTAGACCTCTTCTACATGGCTCAACACGACTCATGCCTTTCAATTCAACTGCTTGGTTCAGATAAACTTGTTTTATTTTTTAATGTGATATTTTTTTATTAATTTTAGATGGTGAGAGGGGATGTACTTACAAATTATATATTTGTGTAAACCTAGCAACTGAACTATTGATTCAACTGAACTTTAAATGTATGAAACATATTGTTAAACAGTCACATAGAGACATATATACAATACTGTATGGCGTATGTACCTGCATACTATCTCAGCCCCTTGATTTCATCTGAAAAAATATTTTGTTAAAGACTTACAGTGCCTGCATTGGCTCAATTCCACTCTCCGCTGGTGTAGATTAATTATGATAACCGAGAGCTTATCTGCTTAGATTTCTCATTTGTTACATGCGTCGTCATTAATCATGCTGGGAAATCGCATCTTAATTGATTGCCACAGTCCTGCGGTAAGATAAGTCAGCGCATACCCTGAGGCATGGATACTCTCACCAGAGGGGAGGCGCCTCCAAGAATAGCACTAACCACCACCTCCTCCTGCGGTCTACTATGACTGTGTGGCTTTGCTGAAGAGGAAGTGGATAAATGGACTCTTTTTCCTTGTTGTTGTTGTTATTGTTTTGTTTTTTTGAAGGGGGGTGTTTTTGTTTTTCTTCTGCTGAGCCACAGCTGTGATTTTGCAGTCTGATGATGTTAATAATGAATATGGCGAGAAATCTAGGACAGGTGTGTGGGACCTGTTTCTAAGCCATTTACTACTTTACCATGTAAGCACCATTTACGTAAAAAGAAAAAAAAATGCATGGGGATATTCTTAAAGAAACATTGAGTTTGTCACGCCATTTCATCTTTTAAAAGTTTCACTACACCTTGAGTGAGTTTTGTGAGCAAAAGGAACTGAGGCTGAGAGTGTGTGTGTGTGTGAGAGAGAAAGGGGATAGAGAAGTTTTATGGGTGAAAGTAAGAGAAAGGGATATAGAGAGGGTGGGGATAGATAGAATGAAAGGGTGGATAGAGAGGTTGTATGGGTGAAAGGAGTGTGAGAAAGAGAGAGAAAGAGAAAGGGATCGAGAGAGAGAGAGAGAGAGAGAGAGAGAGATCATGGCATTTTGTCCCCTATGTCCATAGTACCTTGTGCAGGGGTAAGCCTGCCTATCGAAAGGGTCAAGGCTAAGCCTTGAGGTCCATGCTGAAGACTCTGCACAGGACAGGGGGATTGAGCATAAAGAAGGGGTCAAGGCTAAGGGCTAAGGGAACAGAAAAGAGTGGGTATATAGGAAAGAGAGAGAGAGAGGGAAAGAGAGAGAGAGCAAGGCTGGGAAATAGGATTGCGGAGAGAGGGGGAGGGAGAGAGCAAGGCTGGGAAAACGGATTCCAGAGCGAGAGAGAGCAAGGCTGGGAAAAAGGATTGCGGCGAGAGAGAGATAGAGAGAGAGAGAGAGAGAGAGAGCATGGCTGGGAAAAAGGATTGCGGAGAGAGAGAGAGAGAGAGAGAGAGAGGAAACAAGGCTGGGAAAAGGATTAGCCTGAGGAGAGAGAGAGAGAGAGAGAGAGAGCCTGGCTGGGAAAAAGGATTGCAGAGAGAGAGAGAGAGAGAGCAAAGCTGGGAAATAGGATTGTGGAGAGAGAGAGAGGGAGAGGAAGAGAGAGCAGGTGGAGCAGCGAAGAGAGCAAGCGTGAGGGAGGGCATGGTGGATTGGCCAGGGTCAGGAGAACAGATGGATGCTAGTAGAGAGAAAAACTGGAGGAGGATACCGATGGGGAAGAGTCCAGACTTGGACGGAGAAACATGTGAAGCAGACGGACACAGAGTGACCATAAGGCCACACATACATCTAAGAATATAGTGGACGCGTAGTGTAGTAGTGGACCGTAGCGTTTGGTCAGATACATATTATACAGTTTTCCTCTGCTTGTTGGACATGCTTATGAAGATTGGTATTGTTGTTAGCATTCCCAAAAAACTAATTTGATGGCATATGGCTATGTGAAGGAGAAATACCAGAAAGCACACCTGGCATTCTCTCTTGTTGCCCAGGTGATTTACTTTGTAGTTGATTTTTTTAATTATTTGTTTTGTTTTTTTGGTCTAAATCCAGTTTCTGGTACAGTATGTGTCTATTGGGCTTTAGCTAATTACCTTTCTAGTTTAAGATAAAAAAAACACTCCTCACTCTTGCTTTAAACAAAAGAAAGAAGGAACAACAAAATAAAGGAAGGGAGGGAACAGAAGGAGAGGATTATTACTCTTCACCTTTTTCTCTTATACTGTCCTTGGAGGGGGGTTCACTCGTGAAGGTTGTTACCGTAGGAACGGCTGAGACAGTAGGGACTTAAAACGCCTCTTCTTTTCTGGAATACAAATGATATGGCAAAGCTGAAGGGCTCGGGGGCTGGGTAGAGAGGAGAACGGTAGGAGGAAGGTAGGCTCTGGCCAGGGATGGCAGATGCAGGTACAGAGAATAACCTACCACTCATCCCATCCTCCAGGTTCCTACTGCAGTGTTCCAGGATATATGTCCCTAGGCTAGACACACACTGTATCAAAGGCTCTGGAATGGTAATCACCTCTATTCGACCAGACTGTATTGTCAAGGGAGTGTGTTCCTGGGCTAGAACAAGAGTATGTTCTAAGAACATAATTCCATTAAGCATTGGTAATCACTAAACAATGAAATGAGCATTAGGAGCGACAAAACTGAACCTTTGCTGTCTGGCTCGGTGCTGGCTTTGAAAGGCACCCTTTGTAATACGAATGTTGATGATGGAGAACACATAGTCAAACACACACACACACACACACAGACACACACACACACAGACACACACACACACACACACACACACACACACACACACACACACACACACACACACACACACACACACACAGCCAAACTGAGGGGTAAGCAAAGGCTAAACACATACAGGTCAGCATTTGTGGAAATGGATGGTGAATCCCCTTTGACTGTTCTATCCTCCTGAACTTCCAGTGAATTCCAGCCAACAAAATGCCACAATCTGACATAAATCAAATTAAATCGCCGTGACCATTTTGCCCGTCTAAGAAGTCGAACTCTGAGGAGGGTGGCCAAGAATGTTTGATGCATCATAGCCGTTTTAGAGCCAAAACAAAACAGAACTCAAATTCTTCCTCTCTGTTATCCATCTCTCTATCCCTCTCTCTCTCTCTCTCTCTCTTTGTTTGTGTGTGTGTGTGTGTGTGTGTCTGTGTCTGTTTGTGTGTGTGTCTATGTGTGTGTGTGTCTATGTGTGTGTGTGTGTGTGTGTGAGAAGTGTGTCTGTGTGTGTGCATCTATATGTGTGTGAGAAGTCTCTGTGTTTGTGTGTGTGAGAATATATGCAATATCCAAGGTGTGTGCATTTGTGTTTATAATGTATGTGTGTGTGTGTGTTTTGTGTGTGTGTGTGTGTGTGTGTGTGCGTGTGCGTATGTATATATGTGTGTGAGAAGTCTCTGGGTGTGTGTGTGTGTGTGTGTGTGTGTTTCAGTGGGTGGCTGCGCCGTGCATGTCTGGCTTTGTGTCTCGTTGCGTGTGTGTGCTTTGTGAAACAGCTGCTGCCGCACTCCTGACGCGCCTTAACCGCTGGCCTCTGCTTTCATTCCCACATCAAAGACGGCGCAGAGATTGGCAGTTTTCTCGCGGCGCTCGGAGAATACAGGGCCGCTACCTCCGAGCGTTGGCGTCGGCTTTGATCCGCAAGTGTCTTATTTATCTCTGGGTTTGTTCGTGTCTATCACGCAATCCTTTTCCCCATAATGAGTGCATGCGAAGAAAGCTGTTTGCAGAAAGTAATGGAAACAAAGACAAAAGATTAGGTGTTGCATGAAAGCTGGCACAGGGACTGCCACATTCCTCTCCGAATGCAATCAACGTTAGCGTCAGGAAGTCATTCAGAATGTTACTCACCCCTCTTCCTGTTTGAGGCACTGTCATCATGACGCATGTTAAACTGTGTGTCGCTCTGTCATGAGCCATTATGTTGGCAGGCAAAGATTATTGACCCTTGCAGTGTGATAGTATTCCTCTGGTGTGAGGGTGGTATTCATGCTATCTCTCTGTGAGTGGAACGTTTTATCTTATAAAAAAAAGCCTCGCATTCTTCAGATAGAGAGTGTGGCTTCATTTTAGTAAAACTAGTTCAGTTTTTATTACTGTGTTTTTGTGTCTAACTGCTTGTGTCATTGTGCATGTTGAATGTTGGGTGGGGTGTGTGTGTGTGTGTGTGTGTGTGTGTGTGTGTGTGTGTGTGTGTGTGTGTGTGTGTGTGTGTGTGCGTGTGTTATGGAGTTGTATGGTTATGGAGTAGTGTCCAGTGCATAAACTCCAGTGCACATCTTTCATGCTCTTTGGCTGTTTGTGGACTATGTAAATGAAGAGTCTGGTTCCAAAACGCTATATCTCCATTTTTAAACACATTAAAAAGTCAGGCTTAATTGCGTATTTCAGGTAATATCAATGAAATGCAGTTGTGGTGTTTTGATTGAGTAAAGATAAATTAAATAACAATACCCAATTACAGTTCTACTGAAATTACTTGGAAAACAAAATGTAAAAAAATATTTATGAAAATTCATTAAAATGGTGGCTATAGTGTTTTGGAACCAAACTCTTCAAATACTCTGGAAGTCATATCCTGTTTGGTGAAGTAGAGAATACATACGTAAACACACACACACACACACACACACGCACACAAACACACATGCACACACACATGCACACACAGACACACACACATGATTAAACTTGCAATGCATGCACACACACAAACACAGACACAGACACACACAGACACACACACACACACACACACACACACACACACGTCCATATGATTGCACAGACAAGCACAGACACGCACATAGATGCATATAAAAATGTATAGATGCATGGATGCATATGCACACGCACACGCACACGCACACGCACATAGACACATGGCACACACATTTACACAATGACAAACACGGCTTAAGAAAGCAGAAAGCAGAAGGTCCCTCCATCTAATAAACAACAAAACAACCCAGCAGCAGGGTAAACAAAAAACACAAACAATAGAATGATCTGCACATGCTGTGCTGGTAATTGCAAAACACAGTTGAGATGGACCTGAAACCACACCAATGTGTATTGCTGTGACTTGCACTAAACTCGATTAAAATGATCCTGTCTTTTTGATGACAACGTCCAAGATGGCCCTAATAGCTGTGAGGACACCTGCATAGCAACTGACGATGTAAAGGATATCTGGATCTCATTTTTCTAGGGAGTACATTCTTAATCTTACACTGATGTGCAATAATGAACAAATACCACAGATAAGGACAAATACATACATACATACATACATACATACATACATACACATACATAAATATTACCACATTACCATAACCATAACCAAATGGGTGTAGTGGTAAAATCAGAGGTAGATAAGCAATTAATTTTGTGATCAGGGTAAAGTGGACCATGACATAGGCTACCAGATAAAACATTTAGAACGTGTTTGATAAAGGTGGAAGTTATTGACCAATACTTATAAAACCACACTTTTTAGGCATTATGATTTCCCTAGAGTGTTGACGGGGATCACTGAGCACTCCCAGTGGTCACTGTGTGGTTGCAACCACCCATAGCCTATTTAGAAGATGAAACTGTAATTCATTGTTTTACTGTAAAATGGCTATGGAAGTTATTGAAGTCCAGTTAAAGCCCATGAAGTATGGAAGCCTATCACAATAAAGACAGTATGAAACAATGAAAGAGATATAAATAGAGTAGGCTATGGAAATATAAAATACTTAATGAAAGGGATAAATATATTATAAAGTTTATAAAGTTTACAATGTAAAACTATCTTTAATTATCATGACTTATGAAACTAAGAAGCAGTCAAAGGGCCCACCCATAATCTGAGGATAACTCAAAGCAATTTAGTACGTCTACAAATTCTGAACCGCATCTAGAGTGGGAACTGAACATTTTAGCTACAATATTCAACCTAGGCTATATGTGTGAGGAGAATGGCATTCAAACTAATTTCTTAAATTAAATCTAACATTGCATAGAATATTTATCTGTGTAAACACAATGTTTAAGGGTGCTATATGTAAGACATGTATTGTAATACAGTAAATCATAAAATGACCATAACATGCCATCAGAGATTATGGAAACATGTTAATTTCAGTTACTGTCTTCCCTGACAACAATGGTACAATCAGAATATTCACAATTCAAACTTTCATTTGCAGCCTGCAAATACTGCTTACGTTTTGAATTTGTGTTTTGTCACAAAACACCAATTCACCAATCAATCAGCTAGTAGCATTTCAACCTTTGGATTGCCAGATTAGCCTACTTACTGTAATGAAAATGTTTTGATTATGGGCTGGACTGCAGTGCCCGTTTTTAAACACTAGTGGTCATTCTTACATATTACATCACCTTTACGATTTTACTGTAACAAATCTGAGGAATTCTTGGGGTTTTTTTTGCACTCAATCTTTTGCTAGCACCTGCAGGAAGAACATTGCTTTCAAATTAAATCACAATATACAGTCAATTTGGCAGTGGCATTTGACACTTATTAGGCTCAGACAGACAGCTGCCTTACAAGCCCCACTCATCTCAGTCACATACTGCAAGAGACGGCAAGAGACAGTAAATGGTCAGTGTATTACTGTAAATGTGGATAATACAGTGCATTGCATTGGTAGCAATACAAAACTGACTTACAGTTTTTCTCAGTCGCTTTGGTGCTTTTTTCAGATCAGAATGAAAATTCTCATAACTATTAGTTCAACCTCCACAACATTTAGTCATTTATGCACATCATAGTAGCAATTTCTCCTTCCTCTGAACAAATTACAAATACTTTTGGACATGTATCAGTTGCTTTCATACAATTCTCTGCTGTTTTTTAACATTATCATTTGCTTATGTCATGTCAGTCAAAATGAACTATACTTATGGATGCTGAATAGTCATTCCCAATAAAACTAATAGTCTTCATTTCATTGATTGAGTCATTACATACAAAATTGTTGAACTAGTTATCAAATTCTGTCACAATGCTGTAGAATTGCAAAGGGCATACAGTAAAATGTGCATTATTCAGTGTCTTGTACTCACTTACTCACCTAACTACAGCAATGTGTAACTTTACTGTAGATTTCAAATGCCTGTACAAGTACTGTATAGTGCTGTCTTGAGCATGTTCAGGTAGTGTCACCCGAGTTCTGACCTTTTTTGCATTGGAAAACACTGAGAGAACTGTCATAATGAAAACATGACAAAGCCATTTGACTATCTTGTTCATAAACGATGGTGTCAAGACTTCTCATTTTGATGACACTGACAGTTTCATTGATATGAATTCCTGCTTTTGAGGAATGGACTATCCATTTTGAGCAAGTGACGTGCTTTTGCAGGTCATCCACTAGGTTTTGCAGTTTGCACTAATTGTTTTGAGAATTGCACTAACTGCTGTGCAAATGTTAATAGTGATGTGAGAAAAGCACCAAAGCAACTGAGAAAAACTGTATGTTGCATTGCATTGGAGGTGCATAATGGTGCATATATTTAGAAGTGCATTTAGAGGTCCATAAACACAATTTCAGAGATGTAGGAGGTCCGCTGTGTGTGTTAAGCCTCCACTACAACCTTAGATAGATAGATAGATCGATAGATAGATAGATAGATCGATAGATAGATAGATAGATAGATAGATAGATAGATACAGTAGAAAGAAAGATAGATAGATAGATAGATAGATAGATAGATAGATAAATAGATAGATAGATAGATAGATAGATAGATACAGTAGAAAGATAGATAGATAGATAGATAGATAGATAGATAAATAGATAGATAGATAGATAGATAGATAGATAGATAGATAGATAGATACAGTAGAAAGATAGATAAATAGATAGATAGATAGATAGATAGATAGATAGATAGATAGATAAATAGATAGATAGATAGATAGATAGATAGATACAGTAGAAAGATAGATAGATAGATAGATAGATAGATAAATAGATAGATAGATAGATAGATAGATAGATAGATAGATAGATAGATACATAGATAGATAGATAGATAGATAGATATATAGATACAGTAGAAAGATAGATAAATAGATAGATAGATAGATAGATAGATAGATAGATAGATAGATAGATAGATAGATAAATAGATAGATAGATAGATAGATAGATAGATACAGTAGAAAGATAGATAGATAGATAGATAGATAGATAGATAAATAGATAGATAGATAGATAGATAGATAGATAGATAGATAGATACAGTAGAAAGATAGATAGATAGATAGATAGATAGATAGATAGATAGATAGATAAATAGATAGATAGATAGATAGATAGATAGATAGATACAGTAGAAAGATAGATAGATAGATAGATAGATAAATAGATAGATAGATAGATAGATAGATAGATAGATAGATAGATACATAGATAGATAGATAGATAGATAGATATATAGATACAGTAGAAAGATAGATAAATAGATAGATAGATAGATAGATAGATAGATAGATAGATAGATAGATAGATAAATAGATAGATAGATAGATAGATAGATAGATAGATAGATAGATAGATAGATAGATGCCCTTTCTTTGGCTAATTTGACTCGGACAACTACCTGAAATCTGGAACAAATCATTGGGTTCTGCCTTGGATCAGTCAGATTCACTCTGTAGTCCAGAGGTTCTCAAACTTTTTCTTTCATTCCCCACTTTGATCAAGGGGGCATTCTCGAGCCCCACCTGTCCCTCATCGCTCTAAGAAAGTGGTAGATCAAGCTTAAAATTGTCAAATTTATTGAAATAATGACAAGTTCTAAATATATCCTCTTCAACAGAGTTAAAATCAGCTGGTGCTGCAGATATAATAATAAATAAATACATAACACACATATTTCTGTTTTCC
>NC_063205.1:15793227-15863227 GCF_017589495.1 Alosa alosa
GGCGGAGGGTCTCTATTGCTATCCAGGCTAGAATGGAAAGGGCAGAAAGTGGTATGTGCTTGAGAATGATGATCTCTTTGTAGAAAGAAATATGTGCTTGAGAATGATGATCTCTTTGTAAGAAACACACTCACATATTCATCACTCTGCTGGTGTGCAACATCAGTGTTATTGATAAGAGATGGACTGGGCAGTGAGGGCTAAGCTTGCATCATCAGTGAGGGCTTAGCTTGCATCAGTACTCTATTTCTCAACCTGCAACAGATATCCAACCGATATAACAATCCTCTGAAAGCAAGTTTTGGACAGCTTTAGACAGCATTATGGTTATCTAGTTATATAACTTTATATGGAAGGCAAAGCTCTATTTAAAGTTTTGGTACTTTACCTGATGGGTAAGTTCATAACACATTCATAGCAGCTGTCATAAACTGCACATAAAGCATTCATGACTGTGGAAGACAGAACGATGACAACTTGTCAACAAGTCCAACAATCGCAAAGCAGCATTGCCGTTTTTCTCTCCAGCCTTTGTAAATATTTCATGAATATCTTATGAAGTCTACATCGAATGTCACTTTACTATACAAGTTGTGAAGTATTCATAATCGCTGAATTTAACACTGGGAGGTAAACTAGCCTACATTCAGCTGACCCGTATTTGTGTAACCTGGAACGGTTGGACATTCCCAGTAGCAAAAGATGAGAATCATCTGCAAAGGTATCATAAAACAAATACATTTTTATGAAACAAAAATTATTTGCTTGACCATGTTCTGTCTTTTTGGCACTGGAGTAGCCCATTGACTCAGATGTGACGTGATGAGGTAAGAGGTTTGGAACAAAAACAGCAATGCTGCTTTGCAATTGTTGGACTATTATTTTGACACATTTTTGTCGTTCTGTCTTTGACATTCATGAAAGGTTTGGTATGAATGTTGAGTCATGTCTCATGAAACAGTCATGAATGCTTTATGTGCAGTCTATGACAGCTGCTATGAATGTGTTATGAACTCACCTGTCAAGTAAAGTGTTACCAAAGTTTTATTAGCATCATAACCATTTATACATTATGCATTAAAAATATTAAAGCAACACTATGCCAATTGCCAATTCCTGAAGTGTGTGTGTGTGTGTGTGTGTGTGTGTGTGTGTGTGTGTGTGTGTGTGTTTGTGTGTGTGTGTGTGTGTGTGTGTGTGTGTTACTTCCCTTGAAAATATAACTCTGTGGTTTTGTTATCAACCAAAAGTCATGGTGGTGGTATAATCCCCCCAACACACACACCAAGACCCCTGGCAGTTGGGTTAGCCCCTTGAGCCGTGGATCTGCCCAAGGTTTCTTCCTTGGTAAGGGAGTTTTTCCTTGCCCCTGTTGCTCTTGGGTGCGCCTTGTTGGTGCCCCCCAATCCCAATCCTCCCCCACCTTTCTTATGCAGCCCTTGCCACTTAGGGCTAGTCCACACGTACGAAACCGATCTTTTTTCCTCAGTCTTCCCTGAAACCGCATCAAGAATATTTGCGTCCAAACGGATCCATCTCAACACAACTCAACACGTTACTTCCCACCCCAGGCCTATAGGTGGCACTGTTTCTTTACAGAAATTGACCAAAGTTTGTGCTTTATAAACAGACAGAATAGGCTATGACGAAATGGCTAGTGCAAGGAAACCAGAATTGTTTGTGTGGACTGATGGTGAACTGTCAACTGTAGTCAACTGTAAAACTAATAAACTTTATTTAACGGTTTGTGAAGGGTGCAGTCCCGTCCTTTATTTGGCTAACGCAGGTAGGCCTACTCACCTTTACTTTCTTTGGTTGTAGGATAGTCCGTGATTCACATTAGTTTTGGCTATCACCGCAATTAGGCTACTAAACGCAAGGCTTACCCAAGTTCTAGGCTATTCTGTCGCCACATTTATAATATTGCTATAAAACCTTCGTTAGTAACAGTCAATACGTTTGTATGCTTATATCTGATTTCACTCGACTGTGAATGCATGTAGCCTATATATGTTGTAAGACATGTAAAATAAATGAATGACACTGGCACTACGCACAAATTAATGTAGCCTAAACTTACACCGCACTTTCCTAATAACTTAAGTTCTCTCGCGTCTTTAGAGAACTTATCGCCAGTTGTGATATTTATCTTACGGAGTGTAATCGTAGGTAGCTAGAATGCATTAAAAAACAGTGTTCAGTCCACCAAGTCATAAGCTATCGGCGCTGCGCAGCACCAGTTGTGATATTTATCTTACGGAGTGTAATCGTAGGTAATGTCATGTATGAAAACTAGTATTGTTAGGCAATACTATAAGTGCAAGTCCAGGGCAGCTGAGGTGTGGCGATGACATCATCAATACGCAAGCAGGATGTGCGGTTTCGCTGTCTAAACGAATTCAAACGGGCTACGGTTTCAGATTTCTCCACTCTGGGACCAGGTTTCAGAAAAGTGCGGTTTCGGGCAGTGCGTTTACAGGATTCGTTTGGACGCTCGGCCAAGACGAAGCAAAACCTCTGTGTTTAACCTAAAAAGCGTCTCCATGTGGACGGGCCCTTAATCTACTAAACCCCTCTTCTACTGCACTTTTAACCCCCATTAATGCACAAATAGGCTGACACCAGACATAATTTCACTGCATTTCTTACTTCCAGTAACTATATGCATGTGACAATAAACTTCCTTGTATCCTTGTATCCTTGTAATCAACAGAGCAGTCCATCTCCCTTTCACTATCATCAGGCCTGGGCTTTAACAAAACAATTGCAGTCAGGCTCTTTTGTATGGTGCTTTGCACTGAATGTGAGTCTTGGGTGGAAGAGATATGACCATACACTGACCCTGTAATTAGTTAATAGTCATACAAACACAGCCTTCATTCAGCTGTGTCCTGACAGTGGTATTAATCAGAAAGCACTGGCACTCATCTCCTCTATCTTCACAGTGCACCAGAAGCCGATACAATACCTTTATGGGGGGAAAAAGACAGAGATAGAGACATACTCCAAGTTAGTCAAAGTAGTAGCAGTTTATTGTATGGGAAATGTTCAGCCTCAGAAAGTGCAGACAAGCATGAATTTGATATAAAGATCAAAGTCAGACTATAATCTCAGATGATTAGCCCCACGTACATACATCTGAACTCCACATCTCTGTATAATAAGTGTCACCTCACCCATGAACATTTCAAAGAGTTGCCTAGAAGTGCACTCACTGGCTGTCTTGTGTGTAGGACCTTCACAAGATGACACTGTCTCTGGTGACTCTCAAAGCATCCCCCATTTACCAGTGCAACCATAATGTCACTGCCAGCACCGTAAACAGCCTCGAATAAAAAAGAAATACTCATCTCATTTAAGGTGATTTGCCTGCAGATTAGGCTCCTGTTCAAGCCGATTTTCGCTGTGTTACGGTTAATTGTGCTCTAATGGTTGCAGTCGGCTAATAGCTTATTGGTTGTGTTCCCATCGATGTAAATTTTGCCCCAGTGAAAGTCTTCAGCTCAAGATGAACGGGAAGTGAGCCCAATCGACTCAATCGAGAGCTCACTGGGATGCCTGGTGAATCTGTGAACACTGCTGCCGTTTCAGCACCACGGACAGCGGACGTGTCATGACTAAACCGGTTTCCAAAAACAGAAAGTGGTAGCATTTATATTTCTCTCTCTCTCTCTCTCTCTCTCTCTCTCTTTCTCTCTCAGTCGGCTGTCATTCAAATTAGTGACTCAAACTAAATAGGGTAACATCTATGTGTGCGTGTATGCCCCTGAATCTTTAAGCGTTGGCTGTGAGTTGTGAACACGTAGCGTTTATCCTCCCGCCCCCCCTCCCCGTTTTGTCGTGCATTATTCAATGCGGGAGCCGGGGTAATATCCAGTGGTCGGATTGGCTTGTTGGCACCCACCGAGCTGTTTGGAGACGGGGTTAGAAAACTGGTCCTTTTCATTGCATTCGAAGTACAAAAAATCAGACGGTGAAAAGACCTGCATTCAAAAAGAAGAAACTGAGAATTGTAGGCAAGTGTCAAATCTCGTGCGCTCTAGATTAGGCGCTTATAGAATCGGCACAACCTCTAGGTAACCCGAGGAATTCTTGGAATCGAGACATCTGTCTGATTTGGGTTCTTTATTTCGCGGGACTGGCAGTCAGTTTGGCAGACGGGCGCGCATCACGCCGCGTAGTTCAGCCGTATGATCAATTCCCTTTCAAGTAGCTCGCGAATGTATCATACCGGGATCTGAACGAGCCGTCAGAAGAAGACAGAGCTTTTGCGAGATTACACCATGACAGCCACCAAGGAGCAACAGCAGAAACGATCTAGTCAGCCTCAGGAGGAGGTAATGTAGTCTGGAATATTTATTATCATATTCTGATTTCATTTAGACTGTCTTAGGAGCTCTCGCTATACATTTGTGCTAGTGGCCTTATGATAGCCCTACCGACTGTGTCAGAACCCCACCGATGATACTGTATGCCAAACCATATTTCACCAAGGTGGAAGATTTCGCATTGCATTAATGAATCATACACTTGAGTTTTAACCGTAAGTAAAAGGTGAAAAAATAAAATATGGACATGTCCATCTCCTGTTGCCTCTGTTAATGCTAAGGAGATATTTCTGCCATTAATAATTTATTTCTATCGAATGTCTGTCCGAGTCAGGCGGTGTTTGTGGCTAGGTATTCTGTAGCCTAGGGGCTGATTTTTGAAGGGGTTATCATTGTTTCTCCTTGAGAGCAGGCTTCATTGGGCATCTGCCGCACGTCACCCCCATCTCCCAACCTACTGTTGATTTAAGGGCTGACCTACGCCTACTATGTAAGGAGAGCTCGGTAACACCTTCCCCCTGAGTCCAAACTCTACACTCTACTTTGCGGGTCCATGTACAGTACAGTGCTGCCTCTGACGTTTTGGTTGTAGAGTGAATACTTTATAGAAATACAAGGTGGTGAAATATTGATGACTGTACTCTGGAATTATTGATGATAATGGAGGGATTGAAGGAAGGGGAGAGAGAAATGAACTAGCTGATGGATGGGTCAATGAATGCACGAATTAAAAGCTGTGATATTAACCAGTGAGACAAACATACAGCTTGTTAGGTCACTTTTATGTGTCAGTCAGGTGTGTGTGATTTCAGTATGCTATGGATGACTGCATTGGGCTCTTGGTATGCTTCTCGCACACAAGAGGAATGTTGATCTTTCCTATTAGAAGGATACATGTACACACACACACACATACACACACACACACACACACACACACACACACACACAGATGCCTAATGGCTTGCAAATTACCTCAGGTGAACCCTGGTCACATTGGCCCACTGAAGCTCCTGCTGTGCTTGACCTTTAGCTCCCCTCCCTGACCAAATGGCTCAGCATGCCGGCAGTGTGTATTCGCAGGCGGACACATGTCCATTAACAGGCTGGCTGTATGTGTATTAGTCTGGATGAAAATCGTTTGGTAGGTGGCCAAGTGCTTGCGCTGGCCACTCATTGGCTGATGCCAAAAAACAAGTGTTAGTATGAGTGGTGGCATAATAGCCGTAAACATCTGTGTGTTCGCCTAAAAATAAATTAAGGACGTGACCTCTAGTTGATTTTGAGGGTGTTGTTTGACCAGTATTGCCTGCCAGTACATTTTGCCCGTTGTAAACTTGCCACCTTAGATTAATCCCCTCCCATATACATTTGTGGAAGACTGGGCTTCAGGCTTGGGGAACATATTTTTTTCTTGTTCCTCAGTTTTATGTGAAATGTCCAAATATCCTTATCCCAGTCAGGCTAGGCTGTGGTGTAGTGTAGGGGGTGCAAATAATTCATGACCCAACACAGTGTCCTTCAGGCCTTCTCCCAGATGACCTGATGTGAGCCGGAATACACACAGGGTGTTACATCAGCACCCTCCCACAGAGGACACTACTCGGTGCACTCTTACACACACACACACACACACACACACACACACACACACACACACACACACACACACACACACATACGCACACACACACATGCTCACAGACACACATGCTCACAGACATACACACCCTTACTGACAGCAGACACACAAAGCTTTCATGAACTGCTAACAGAAAGGCAGATGCATGCACACACACACACACACACACACACACACACACACACACATGCACACACACACATGCACACACACACACACAGAGAGAAAGAAAGAGAGGCCTAACAGTTTTACACACAATGGCAGTGGAATGGTAGCGGTGACACTCAGCAAACCCTGCATTTGTCCCTGTAGCCAGGCCCTGGGTGAACAGACACTTCAGCAAATTCTCCCTGCCCCAGCAATAACACTTACTGGGGATAAGCCGTTCTCTCTCTCTCTCTCTCTCTCTCTCTCTCTCTCTCTCTCTCTTATAATGCACCAGCACTCTCCTCCACGCTGATTTATTTGCTCATGCCTATCACTTGTTCACATGCACATTGTCCTGTAAATCAATAATGTGATTGAATGACTGGGCTCTTTTGTGAGGACTTTTTTTTTACTGTAAAAGCACATGCACATTCTCCAATACTGGTGGTATTTGTTGTCACTTCTTCACACAAACACATACTAACACTGTCACACAATGTCA
The DNA here is from genome assembly GCF_017589495.1 of Alosa alosa. Classification (NCBI taxonomy): domain Eukaryota; kingdom Metazoa; phylum Chordata; class Actinopteri; order Clupeiformes; family Clupeidae; genus Alosa; species Alosa alosa. Next base: position 15,799,847 of record NC_063205.1, read on the forward strand.
CACACAGACAAACACACACACACACGCACACACATGTACCACCTCTCCCTACTCAACTATAGTAGACAAATCTATTGACTGCGTAACCACATTGATATGTAGTAGATGCTTTTAAAAGCAACCACAACAGCAGAGCTGTTATATACTTTAATCGATACATTTCATTCCCAGGTATTGAACCGATGACCTTGCCAGGCCTTTCACTTGGCCAGTGAGGCTAAAGGAGCGAGTCCGCACAGCTAGGCAGTCAGAGAAAATGGTTTCCCGTTTTAAAAGCAGTGGTAAACAAGGCTTGCTTTGAGGTCTTTTGTCAAGCTGTCTGAATCACACCGCACACAGCAATGCTATCACCTCTCATTTTGTGGCTAGCATATCAAATGTGCTCGGGGTATAATGAATAGAATGGATGAAATTAGAAAATGGAGATCAAATAATGGCAGGGTCAACAAGCAGTAAGCGCAGGAGGTGCTACATTCACAGTGACTGTACCCCGCTGTCATCTCCTCACCTCTGTGTCGTTTTTAGAAGTGGGCTCACTGTGGTGTTCCCCTAGCCTGGCGGGGCTATCCTATATCATTGAGATGTATAGTCTGGCATCGAACCATTCACCTCGCTTAATCCAAGGGGCGGGCAGAGAATTGTCTTTCAAACGGCCTAGGCATGCAATAGGCCAGCGCTACGACCATATCCGTATCCGGTCGGCAAAACGGCAAATACATCCTTCTTCGAAAGTAATGACTTAAGTGCATTGTGTTGCTCAACTTTCAAAGAAAAGCACAAGTCCAACTCCTCCAAAGTTGACGCCAACGCCGATTCAAACAACCGCTCTTAGTTCGCCATAGCCACCTTCCTTGTTGTTCACAGTCGCAGGGACTGTCGTTATCCTGTTAAGCCCTACTTAAGACTCTCTAACAAAATAGAGCTGTGATTGGAGAACATCCACGGTGCTAAGCCAATAGAAATCCCTATGGTTCGATACTAGACGTACAGGCTGAGCAAATTAATTTGCCGCCGCCAGGGTGCGTCTAGATTTCTAGGCTAGTGTTCCCCATCAGCGGAGCTCATAAAATGCTCCGAATTCTCACGGGTGCTTTTTAAATCGGCGTTGGTCACCCGTGGGTGCCGTTCCTGAAAGCTGTCACTCGTGAGTTATTCAGAGATGTGACATTTACTGTAAGATGCTCCCGGGGGGATTGAGAGGGTACTGTGGAGGAGGGAGTGATGATAATGATGTCATTAGACAGGAAGTGACCTCAAATCCTTGGCAGAATTGTAGTGTGAGGTTGGTGAAGTGTTTCACAGATATTATTTAATATTCCTGTGCTAGGTCACCACAGGCTCCCTGTCCTTCTGCAGCCAATCGCCCAGACACTTCCTACTACTCTAACCAATCAGATGGCATTGTAGTCCTCTTTCAACCAATCACTCAATGGCCCAGCTCCACTTTGAACCAATTATTTGGCTCCTTTCTGCCTCTACAATATCTGAACACATACTGTATGTCTGTCATCAACAGTAGCCTCATCAGCTATGCCTTACGTGTTACAAAAAATAAACAACAGCTTGTCTTCTGATCCCAATGTCTTTGACGGAGACTACTGTATGCAGAGTATGTTATATGTAACGGCAGGTAGCCTGTGCTGTGTGTAAACCTCACTCCCCAAGATGCGTGGGGAACAGACGCTACTATCAGCAAACAGTTATTGTGTGCACATCCCACCTTCTGGCAGGTGCAGGACAAAAGAAAACTACTCAATTGAAAAAATATAATGTCCGCAACATTGCTTTTGACTCCCAATTGTTTAATGCACAACAGGCTATTAAATAATTGGGAGTCAAAAGCAGTGTTGCGGACATTATATTTTTTTTATTGAGAACAGACGCTACTACCCATGGGTTTGTGTCTCCTTGCTAGTGTGTCTGCCTCTCATGCTGCTGCTACAGGTTTGAGTCCAGATAAGGACACTTGCGCAGTATACTCAACAAAGGTTACATACAGTACATCTGTGTACATCTTCCATCACAACATACAAGTTGAAGACTGATCTGACTTATTTCCTTCCCTAAGGCATTATTGAAATAAAGAGGTCTGTATGGATATTAAGCTTAAGTCTATAATAGTCAGTAGGGGGGTCTTACGCAGGTGTTATTTTTTAATAGCTGTGGTGTGCGATCCTTTAAATATCTCTCCTCCTCGAGGCCCCATCTCTGTCACAGCAGAGGATTACATCCTTAATATCACATTAAAGACAAATGTAGTGGAGGCATTAGCGGCGATTAGAAAAGCTTTACTTAGACATTATTGACTTCCCCACAAAGTGAACCACACCAGCTGCAGTTGATATGCAAACAGGATGCATTAGGCTTCATCAGTGGCTGATAGTCATAAAGTGTGAGCACTGCAGTTGAGTTAACAAAGGGTTATCACTGACCGGTTAAATCGCAAGTTCTGACTCTTGTGTATGTCGAAAAACGAAAAAAAAAAAAAAAAAAACCTTGCTAGTTGATTGAGGTAGAGCTAGGATTAAACCAATGCAGATGTCTACAGAGCAGATGTCTACAGAGCAAACCCAATGTCTACAGAGCATCCAACTACAGACAAAGAGAGAGGGAGAGAGAGGGAGAAAAAGTTAGTTTCATTGTTAGTTTGTCTTTGTTGATGAACAGGGGTGAAAGTGAGCCGGTTCAGTCCGGTACTTTGCCCCACTGTAAGATTCAGTGCCGGTATGCAGAATCAGTTATGAACGATAATGTGTGCCAGTTTGTTCAGTCAAACTGCACTTTATTCCTATATGCTACCTATTGCTATCTTTACATTCCCTCAACACAGATTGCTGTCTTATATAAGGCAGTCACACCCCTGGCATCTCCTGTGATGCGTAGGAGTGGGCCTAATTTCACAGAGGTCAGAGAGTCTACCCCACACACACACCTCTATCCCTGAAGAATGAATTTCTCTTGTATTGTGATTGTATGCACTTCCCACCTCACTGAGGCCAGGTGCAGTACAAAAAAGGCTTATCAAGGAAAGAAGAGGAGTTTATTGAGTTAAAAACATATGTTTTTGTTTGCTTATGCTTATGTTTTTAACTCAATAGTTGTTCTGGGAGATTGCAGTGTGCGGACAACTCTTCTTTCCTATGGGTAATGAATGTCATATTTGATTTTGTAACTCTGGATGCATGTATAGCTATGATTATTATGGTAATAATATTGAGGACATGCTGCAGTGTTCGGAACACCTGCTTGAGAGAAGCACTTCACATATTACAGACTGTGTGTAGCCAAACGTGTGTGTGTGTGTGTGTGTGTGTGTGTGTGTCTGTGTGTCTGACTGTGTATGTGTGTGTGTGAGAGAGAGAGAGAGAGAGAGAGAGAGAGAGAGAGAGAGTGAGAGCACATTGTATGTGCATGCATGTAATTGTGTATATGACTACGCGTGTATGTAGCTTAGTGTGTGTGTGTGTGTGTGTGTGTGTGTGTGTGTGTGTGTCTGTGTGTGAGAGAGAGAGAGAGAGAGAGAGAGAGAGTGAGAGCACATTGTATGTGCATGCATGTAATTGTGTATATGACTACGCGTGTATGTAGCTTAGTGTGTGTGTGTGAGTGTGTGTGTGTGTGTGTCTGTGTGTCTGTGTGCAAACGTGTGTGTTTATCTCCAGCAGTGGTTCTCAAATGGGTGTGCGTGAACGCACTCCAGGGGGCAGTGAGATTTTAAGATATACATATATTTAAAAAGTAGAATCCATGCAAAAATACTTTAAAAACATTTTTTTCCAAATGTTTGAATTTTGTATGTGTTTATCAATTCCAAAGTTTAATAAATTAGACACTGATGGCAGAGTGCTCTGTTTAAAGTCTTTTTTCTCAACTAAAAATGCTTTGCGCTGGTTAGGGGGTACTTGGCTGAAAAAATATTTCACAGGGGGTACATCACTGAAAAAAGGTTGAGAACCACTGATTTACAGGGTGTTGCTCGTCAGGTCTTTGATATGTAGAGTAATAGCGTAGAGATATGTTTGACATGGACTGCGGTATGTAGCATCCCTGCAGCGTGATTCGTCTGGCCCCAAGCCGTGTGCTGAAACACTAATGACGCCACTGAAGACCGCTAATGCTAGCACTAGCAGTAGCACTCCCAGGGCTGAGTGGAGAGGAGTGGAGAGGAGGAGGCTTTACACTTAATTATTAATGCACCCTCCGTGAATTAAGAGCAGATTACAGATGTGACCTGAGTCTCCTGCAGTCAGCTAGGAAGGATTGAAAAGAGAGAGCCAGAGAGAGAGAGGGGGGGCGGGGCAGAGGGAGGGATGGAGGGAAAGAGAGAGGGAGAGAGATAAATAGGGAGATAGCTACTCTTGTTTTTACTTTAGAAGTTGTCAAAGGATGCAGCCATTTATCTCAGCAAGTAGATATTTAGTCATGCATGTGTTATGGGGGGAAAGCAAAACATTTTTTAAAAAAAACTTTCAAAAAAGAATTGTTTAACAAATTCCAGTAAGCACATCTAATCCCTCAGGCTCATCACCGACTCTGACAGATTTTTGACAGAGTCCCAGGACAAACACCCAAAGTGCTTTAGTTAAGCTCATCAGTTCTTTTATTGAATAGAAATGTACACTTGGTGCAGAGAGGCTCCAAAACAGGCTTTTCTTTCTTTCTATCTGTCTGCATGTATGTATGTGTGTAGGCTATGCATGTATATGTATGTACAGTAGACTATTTGCCATTCTTAATTTCTCCCATTCATTTCCACTGTTATATAAAAACAAAGATTGGTCGCACTCCAAAAAAAACTTTTTTTCTCGCTGATTTATTTTATTAGCAACAGGGGTAAATGAACAAACGTTTCGGCCTTATGGCCTTCGTCAGTGTGTTATACAGTGTGTTATACAGGGCTCTGTAGAGCACGCCAGTCGTGCTCAGAGGGACATGCAGAACTGTCATGGCCGCTTGTAATGAAATAGCTCGGCATGAGCCGAGAGATCCAATCCCGTCTTCACTCGTGAAGGACACATGAAGGTCACATGCCTCAGAAGCTCCTCGTTCCAGGGCCTTTTCTTCTCCGTCCAGACGCGTTATAGTGCCAACCTTTACCTGGTAGCCCTGTTAATTAGAGAGAAAATGAAGGAACGTGAAGCCAAGTGGGTGAATTTAATTTTCAGCGGTGGCACCGCAGAGCCACTGACAGGTTGGGAACTCATTGAAGAGTGAAGGCTTCCAGTCCCTGAGAATTACACACACCCCCACTAGCCAGTGAAGAGACCAACTATTGTGTTCTGACAAAATCCCTTTGCAAAGTATAATACGGACAAGCACACAAGACACTCTGAGAAAATGTGTAAGCTTTTGTGTGACCGAAAAAAGAAAAACAGAAAAACAACGACAAATTGATTCAGCTGCTAGTATCACCTTGAGCTCTCCCACAACACTGGCCGTTGATAGCCTGCTCTCGTGTCCGCTACATATTTGACTAACGACTCAAAAAATCCTCTTCTGCCAGCCAGCCAGCCAGCTCGCGCTCATCAGTATACAGTACTGCACTCCAAACAGGAATGCGTGCTTGCATGGGTTCCCGAAAGGATCAAACGGCTGAGAAGGCGAGAGAGCCTGCGAGAGCATGAAAATGGAGTGAATGTCACAAGCAACCTGGTCATGGCAGTGGTGTCGAAGCACATCTCCATACAACCAGCGAGGCTATATGCTCCAATATGAGCGTGAATATTTATGGCAGCAAACGTGTGTCAGGTATATAAAGCAGTGATGCCGCTGCTGTTGTTGACGCTGGGCTCGTATACAGCTTGTTTGAAATGTCCATATTGTATAAGTAAATCAAAGTAAATACGTCCTGTGATGGCTTTGTGTAATGCTTCATAGTGGTGGTGACTACTCAGTACTGGCTAGATGACTCTTTATAGCTGAAAAGAGTTCTGTGAGTACAATGGTATTTGTTCAAAACCAGGCTTGGAATTTCACCATTCTGGGGGCAAGGCCACTTTGCCTTCAGTTGGACATATTTGGTGGGGGCACAAAGGCCACATTTCAGGGCACCAAGGCCAAAGTTAACTATACAGTAGTAGGCTATAAAAATGATTAAATAAGTTGTATTTAGCCTATTCACTGCAGTAGACCTGCATCACTGTATGAAACATTACAAAAACATGAAACATGACATTACATAGAACTGTAAATCATCTGATCATCTAATAATTACAGATATCTAGGCTATATATAACATTTATTTTATATTTGGCCTGCTATGAAATCATGTATTGAACAATTTAAATTTAAGCACAGCTCAGCTTTAAGAAACTCAAATAGCCTAGATGCATGCTTAGTATTTTGTGATCATTAAGGCTACTTTCACAAACTCTTAGTCAGCTGTCCTCTGATTTACCAATATCTAGGCGATATTTGTAACATTTATTTTGTATTTGGCCCGTTATGAAATCATGTGGAACAATTTAAACACATTGTAAAACTTAAAGCCCAAATTTGGAGACATCCATGCATGTCGAAATTTACTGCAAATTCAAAACTGGATTACTCTGGAACGGCTAACTGTACAGGGGACTGCTTTACACCTTTGTGTTCGGTAAGGTCTGCTGTTTATTCTGGTCATGTGTTAAAAGACGGGTTCGTGAAGTATTCCACCGAGATGAATGGGTTGGGAAATCAGGGACGCAAAACATTCAGTAGAATGTATGATTAAATTGAATTATATTATTTACTTTTCTCGCGAACCGTTCAACACAGCAATTATCGGCTAACATTGTTTAAAAGCTGAGAAAAAGCTCTTTCATGTGATACTTGTGATGTCTGTGTGATGAATAGGCTACTTCGTGAGTAGTTCAACTGAGAAGAATGGGTGAATTTGGACGCACTTTCTTTCTTGCGCTGTCACTTTCTCCACTGCGTAAAAGACTAAATTAATTTAGTAGGTTATTATACGCTATTAGTAGGACGCAAAGCAGAATATTGAAAGAAGGGGGCATCAAGGCCACCGTGGCCTGTAAACCTATGATTTTCAAAGGGGCTTCACGCCAACGCAAGGGGCAACGACGTGGCCGCCGTGAAATTCCTACCCTGTTCAAAACTAAAGAACCTTCAGTTTGAACTTGAGAATATTTTTCTCAAAAAGTCTTAACAGCTGCTTGATTGCGTACATTCAGTGTACAGTCCACATTCATCTTGGATTAAGATAGTCCCTGAGTTATCTAAAGTGTATTTAGTGCATTAAGCTACCCCACAAAAGGTTTCTTGGTGAAATAATGCACAGGAAATTACAGGTGTAATTATAGATAAGACAGTCTCCTGATGGGGTTTAATGGCCCCCTAGCAGGGATGGACAGAGGTCCACTTGTGGAAAGTATTAAGGTCAACCCAATTAACACCGCTGAAGGCCTCATGCTTAATGAGAGAGCGTTGCAAAGGGAAGGGTTTTTGCTCAAAAGATGTGCAGACATCAGAAGCAAGGTCTTCTTGATAGAGGGGTCACTGTACCATCCATAGCTTTCAGCACACTCATCCAGGCTTCCCTGACTGACCAGAACAGGGCATATTTTACAAATTTAAAGACATACATTATATACATAGCCTTCATGCTAAATAAAAACATAATTTATAGTAAAACCATCAAGTCCTCATCCTTCACTCGCCCAAGTGATTTATTATGCCTGAGGATACAATTCTTACAAAACAAGCCTTGAATTATCAGCTGCATTGGTCCATGATGAAGTAGACATGTTTGAGACTCAGCAATGTCAGGCAATGTTTGGATGCACAGAGCGATTGGAAGACATTCTCAAGGCTTTTCCCATAGACCATAGAGAAGGAATCGTCATATTGCAAGACAAGAACAAGCACAGAACATTTTCACAGAAACCAACCTTGCACTGAGTTTCTGCACTGACTTTTTTTTTGTAAGGACATTTCTTTTTTTTAGTGTGTCATCCATCCAGGAAGGTAATGTCAGCCATCTCGCCCCCTTTTAAACAGAGAATGAAGTGTCTGACAGTGGCTACCAGTGGTTAAACATTTTTATCTCACCAAACATGCTCTGAAATGGCCGTTTAACGGTTTTTCTTTGTCTTGCAGATACAAAACAACAACCGTTTTAGACAGCATTACCTATAACTACACATAACGCTGTCTTTGCCAGTGTCCTGGCAATGACATGACCATCATTCTTGAACATGCCAGTGAATTACACACGGTTCTTGGGGGGCTTAGGAATTGGACTTTGGGCAGATGGGGACCTGTCTCGCATGCATGGTGCATGTTCTTCTGATTCAGCTGTGTGTCATTTTGTGAAGAGATTGTAATGATGGGAGACACTTGTTCATTGTCACCAGATGCTTCTTCACACATCCAACCTTGTTGTGCCATCTGAGCCCCTCATGGCAGAGTCAAACCTCTCTTCTCCTCTCCCGAGTTCCCAGACCAGTAATGGTTCCTGTGAGGTCTGTAAACATATGCTGTGGTGGTGGTGGTGGAGGATGCTCTCTGCGTGAGTCTTTATGATGAAAAGTACGTCTCGCGATCTCTGTGAGGAGGCGGCGTCAGACAGCATGGAGTACTCCTGCTGCCACTGTCACTGCTGCTGCTGTTGTTGCGGCTGCAGCTGCCACTGTCACTGGCAAAGGCACTCGTTTCTGTGACAGCCTTTTAGCCTGAAGAGAGCAGCCGGGGGGGTAAACGAATGGGAAATCAACACTAAAACACACATACGCAGACACACATGATGGACAGCAGTGTTTGGTGTGTGTGTGTGTGTGTGTGTGTGTGTGTGTTTGTTTGGCTGGCTGGCTGGCTATGTGTGTCATGTCTGGCACGCACAGTGGATGTGTCGTCACCCCCAGCAGCAGGCTGGTTGGCAGATGAGTGCTGGGGTGCTGGGGTTTGGGGTTTTGGGACAGGAAGTGTGTGTGTGTGTGTGTGTGTGTGTGTGTGTGTGTGTGTGTGCCTCCAGCAGATGAGCAGATGCTTCAGCACTCCTCCTCCTCCTCCTTTTCCTCCTCCTCCTCCTCCACCTCTTCCACACTGATCCGTTCCAGGGCAGAGAGAGAGAGGCTCCAGAGACTCCGCCTGGCCCCTGACTAAGCCCCCATCTCCACCCCATCTCTCAGCCTCCGCACCAAACAAACACCAAAGCCACTGGCTGGAGAGATAGACCTGTGAGAGATGAGACCTGTGAAAGATCAGATAGAGAGGGTCACAGAGGGAAAAAAATAAACAGACATAGTGAGAGAGGGACAGGTGGGGACATATTCTCTCTCTCTCTCTTTCTTTCTCTCTCTCATTGAAATTCATCATCTCATTTTGTCAGGAGATGTATTAATATAAATGCTGAGCAAAACCAACACTGGAAATAACAAAAAGTTATTATAATCCATTTATAAAATAACAATAAGAAAATAGCAAAGTAAGGAACAAACATCCTCTGCCTCTGACATCTGTCTCCCTCTCTTTCTCTTACTCACTCAGTCTCTCCCATTAATTCAAATTACATTCAAAATGTGTTGCTGTCATGAAATGTATTATGTATAATGTGAATGCTGCTTCAACGGAAATGGGGAAACGATCAAAGGCTACTATTGACAAACAGCAACAAGGAGAAGGAGAAATTAAAAATGCAGGGGAAACATACACAGCAAACATATCTGCGCTTCCTTCCTTCCACTGTTTCTAAGTCTCACAGAGTTGGCTAATATATGCTGTAGCTGAATTCATAGCCGGCAGAAGAAAGAAAAAAGAAAGCAAAGGCTTTTCCCCCAATAAGTATGCTTTTGCAGTTATCTCTGCACTGTATATCGACTGTGTGTGTGTGTGTGTGTGTGTGTGTGTGTGTGTGTGTGTGTGTGTGTGCTTGTGTTTTCCACAATAAATACAGCACATTATCTGAGATAGCACTGACTATAGAGGAGAGGGGCTGCCTGGTCAGCAGTTTGTTATTGTGTCAGGGCCGACTCTGTCCAAATCTTGGCCTGCAAGGTCACTCTTCTTTGTGTCTGCCAGCAGACCTCTGCACCTGTGGACGTGCCAGCGCACTCGATATTTCTGGATACACAGCATTTGCAGCGCCTACTGTAGCTCTACACCGAGCCAGGCTCCATCCAAAACAGTTCTCACTGAGAAGAATGCCATGCCTTGTGTATGACAATGCATTGGTGTCCTACCCTCCCGTCTGCAGTTATTAGCAAGGGCCACAGCAACTGGAGACAGCTCATTTTGGAGTATATTAATAGCCAGAGCTCAATGCTGCCCCATAAAAGTACCACTCATCTTTATTGCTTCCTGTTTGAAATCCAGCGCAACATTTAGCACTGCCACTGAATTGTTTTTTTTTTTTGTGTCTCAGTTTTGTGTCTTAGTCTGACTCATTCCCTATTCCCATCCACATAGAGACCAACTTCTTAGAGGTTACATACATGCTAGTATGTAGGATAATGGCTACAATACGGCTAATATGTGTTAGTAGGCCTATATATGGCCACAGTGCTCCTCTGGGACATTAAAGGGGCACCAGGCAATGTTTTCGTGTTAATTAATCATCTTCGTAAGTCGGTATATGGTTAAATGACTCATTACGGGCTTAATGAAGGCTCTCTCTCGCCCCTGCCTGTAGGAAGAATATCCCGCTTGCAAGTTCGGTGTATCCTACCCGCCGACCGAAGCAGGATCAGTTTACAGCACAGAGGCAGGCTAACGAAACGCTAGCGATTGTTGCAAACGTGTGTATAATGGCAGAGCCGGCGAAGAAGTGCAGCGAAAACCCTTGACAGAAGACGCAAAGAAAAGGAAAAGAGCTTTAGACCGAGCGAGGGGGAGTTTTGTAGAGAAAAAGCATCAGGCTTGCCTGGTGTCCCTTTAAAGCTTTACTCTACCCTACTCTACATATGCAGAGCATATACCTCTTCCAAGATCAAATGCCCAATTTTCCATAATCCTGTTGACAAACAAATCACAGCAAAATCATAACCTTGACGGAGATCAGTATGTATCTGGAGCAAAAAGCATTTTTAGACACAATGTCAGGATGTGGCAATATGTGTTAAACTCAGGTCTTTTAAGAGTTAATATGTTTAATATTGTTTAATGGTTAATAGTTTACTATGTATGTACTTTAACTGTGTGCCAATGCATTATTTTCATATTGTATGTACTGAAAGCCTGTCCTTGGCATATAATTGGAAAATGTCTTCATAAATGTTTACTTTTGAAATTATGTGTAGGAGGACAAGTAGGTGTACAGTAGGCTAATTATAGATAAGACCCTGTCTTGATGAGGTCATTTGACCCCATAACAGGGAAGGACCGTCCATATTTATTGTCAAAACAAAACTGACATTATGGGGTCCTCTACCATAATGAGACAGTTTACCTTGGAAATGAGGTTAAGTGACCCTTGGGGATGGCTCCAGAGCTTGTGCCTCGGCCGCCAAACAGACCAGCGGACATGGGTAAATATGGACAGTGCTTAGTGTTGCACTGTCTGTTTTGGCGTCCGCTGCCACTGGACATGAATCAAATTACTGTCCAGGCAGATTCCGGTGGGCACAGAGGCACACACACTCTGTTTGTGCGTACTCTGTGCTGCTTGTGTTTGGACATCCCCTTCTCACTACCTAATGAAGTAGTTACTATCTATCTGGAATATGTGTGTGGTATCTATGAGTATGTGTATCCTATTGCATGTTTATATTTGGGTTTTTTTTTCTTTTCTTTGTCAAACATGTTTGCAGAATTTGTAATATCTATTTCCACAGGTGTGTATTGAACAAAGCAACTAGTCACGCTGTGGGGTTGCTGATGGACCTCTTTTGATGAATGTTTAATTTAATTAAATGAAAAGTAAGAGTGCAAATGTTCAAAGCACAAAACTTACAAGTACAAAAAAACTGTACCAGGCCACTAAGACCTTTTGAGTGACATTCAGTCAAGATTAGGCGTGTATTTAGATATGTTGAACCATTAGATCTCCAACTATGAGAACAGCTTATATTACACCACAGGAAGTCCTGTATTATCAAAAAGTACAGCCTTATATATGAGCCAGAGGTGATGCCGCAGCTATGCTATTGAGATTGATAATTATGTAATTATGTGAACATAATTATGTCAACTTGATTGAGGGCACAAGCACCACCACTTTAATATTCATATGTACACAATGCACGTCAAATCGGGAAAGGTAACTGAACAATTTTCACAGAGGTCTGACTGGTACAGTAGGTCTGGTCCGGTCTGTTTAGACGCCAACTAAAAAAAAACTGATGAATTCAGGGTCTGAGTGCCCACAGGGACCTCGGATCAATTCCGACATGGGTCATTTCCTGATCGTACTCCCATCTCTCTCTCTCACTCATTTCCTGTTAATGTCTACAGTCCTATCTTAAAGATAAAAACCTTAAAAATAATCTTTGAATATAGGAGGATATCTGTATTTCCAATCAAAACTCTTCAGACCATAGTAAATAGATGAAAGGTGGTGTGATATGTATGTGTACCAGAGTAGAGTGACACACACACCGTATATGTTACTGTCTGATGCTTTAAAAAACATCACCAGATAGTACAGCGAAGCTGCATAGTATCCTCTACTCAGCAGTCTCCCACGGGACCGTGAAATCAATAGAGGGCCTGGTAACAAGACATATTTAGCATATCATGTAATACTAACAAACACACACTCAGACACACACACACACACACACACACACACACACACACACTCACACACTCACACACACACTCAAGTTTGGCAAACAGCCAAGGGCAAGGTGGCGCAGGCCTACGTTGAGACGATAAATGCGTTGGCTATGACACGTCCTATCCGATCCTCACAGCATCTAGTCTGCTCTGGTCCCCTCTTATGAGAGGCCGCCACGATGTACCGTTGCGCTCGTCCGCAATTTGGCTGTCAGTCACCGCGCAGTGATGGCCCTCGCTGGCGTTGAAGGAGCCGCTGATGATAAACAAAAGTGAAATGTCACACCTGACACAAGTTCTGAGTGAAGGATAAATGGGGCTTAACGGAAATTGTGGGTAGAAAATAAAAAGACACTTCTTATAAGTAAGCACTCAGTAAGCCAGCAAACATAAATGCAGATTGAGGAAACGTTGTTTCCCCCGATTCCCTTAAGAGATGAAAACACACTCTCACTCACTTGTGTGGCTAAGAGATGTGTCGATAATATACAGAGATATGCAGAGACTGCCTCTACTGCCTCTAAAAGAGACAGAGATATGCAGAGACTGCCTCTACTGCCTCTAACAGAGACAGAGATATGCAGAGACTGACTCTGCTTCCTCTAATATAGGCAACATAAAGGTGCCATACCTCAAATATGTCCATCTAGTAGCTTTTTTTTCTAACTGCTGCATTTGCTATATGATTTAGCTGCCTCACCTAGGACCTTATGGAATGGGTGTGGTTCCAATCAATTAACATGGTGCTTTAGGAGCACAGAATGGTGTGGTGTAATTTGGCCGTTGAGCTCAAATATCACAATGTGCAGTGAAACAGGAATTGAGATGCTTCTCTAAACTGGAGGCAAATGCTGATCTTCATCCAACATGTTGTCTCCAGCCTATGACCTCTAATGACCTTGTGTTGTGTTGAGGGTCTCACCTGTTCACTTTCACAAGTCCATTTTCTGTCTAAGATCTGACAGACTTCTACACACGTCTCACGTCCTATTCTACAACTTCTCACTTTATCTGAGGTCTATCCCAGATGTCCCAGACTTATATACTTTGGATATGTTTTTGTGGGTGCTTTGGCTTCCTAGAATTTCAGCACACAACTTTGCGGTAGCACTGCATTCATCTGTATTCACTGTATTGTGCCCTGTAATCTCTGCTGGGTTATTACACTGGAGACAAATGAGAACATGTTCCTACGCCTCTTCCAAGAATCACAGAGACTTAAAAAAAGTCAGGGTTTTTTTCTGTTCTATTCAGAGATGCCAAGTCCACATAAAAAGAAAGTTCTTTGATGATACACACTTTTTTGTAGTGTTAAATCATTATTATGGTAGAGCAAAAAAGTACTTTTTACTTTTTTACAAGTTCACTGCTTTTTAACAATAGTGTGGGTTGTGTTTATTTCTTTTTTTTTGTAGCAAACATCTACCAGTGTGAAAAACTCATGTTTTAAAATCCCAGTTACTTGTTGCTAAGCAACAGATGCATCCAGTACGGCAATCTCCTTTTCTGAACAAAAGTTTTAGATGTGAATAAGATGTACTTCTTTTGTGTTATTTACTTTAATGTAATGCACAAACATCAGTAGCGAGATGCTTGTTTTGAGATTACACGTTGTTGTTTATTTCAATAGTTGTGGGCGTGTAGACTGTGAATGCAAGAAGGAGAGGGTGTGACAGGGTTGACATGTTGCCATTCAACAGTCTGTAGTTGTTAGCATGATGTCTAGGTGTGTGTGTGTGCGTGTGCGTGTGCGTGTGCGTGTGCGTGTGCGTGTGCGTGTGCGTGTGCGTGTGCGTGTGCGTGTGCGTGTGTGTATGTGTATGTGTATGTGTATGTGTGTGCCTGTGTGGGTTGTTTGTGTGTTTCAGACAGGTTAATTTGAGAGCTGAGGGTAACAGATGGTGTTGTTGTCCTAAACAACAAAATTAAGTTATTGTGACGTGTGTGTGTGTGTGTGTGTCTGTGTTCGTTAGTGTGTGTGTGTGTGTGTGTGTGTGTGTGTCTGTCTGTCTGTCTGTCTGTCTGTTTCTGGTCTATGTCTGTGAGCATGCATGTTTCTCTATGTACAGTATTGTATGTGTGTTTGTGTATCTGTTCTCACATGCATATGTGTGTGTGCTTGTATGTGTCTGTGTATGTGTGTGTTTGTGTGTGTGTGTGTGGTCTGTGTTTCTGTGTGTGTGTGTGTGTGTGTAGTCTGTGTTTCTGTGTGTGTGTGCGTGTGGTCTGTGTTTGTGTGTGTGTGTGTGTGTGTAGTCTGTGTTTCTGTGTGTGTTTCTGTGTGTGTGTGTGTGTGTGTGTGTGTGTGTGTGTGTGTGTGTGTCTGTGTTTCTGTGTGTGTGTGTGTGGTCTGTGTTTCCGTGTGTGTGTGTGTGTCTGTGTGTGTGTGTGTGTGTGTGTGTGTGTGTACACGGGCCAGCTCTTGGGGAGCGTGGCGGTCCGTTGCTGGCACAGCCCGTGGCTACTGTTACTCACCCTGCCTTGAGTCTGGCTCCAGCTCCACGCAGTAGAGAAGGCGGCCGCAGGGCTTCCTGCCCCTCCCCTCCCCTCCCTCGCTGGCCTCAGCGCTACTCAGCGCAGGGCCACAGTGGATGGTGCGTTTGATGTGAGGTTTGTCACAGTGCCGTTTTTTCCAGCCTGAAAGATGTATTTTGGCAGCCCTTTGCTTTAAGAGAAATTTGCATTTGCAAGTGCTCGTTGTGTGTCTGCACACACACAAACACACACAATCACAGGCACATAATTGCAGGCACACACACAGATACACACACACACACAAAGGGGCTGTACATTCACATGATTGTAATCACATGCTTGTACTTACTGGCTGTGTGTGTATGTGTGTGTGTGTGTGTGTGTGTGTGTGTGTGTGTGTGTGTGTGTGTGTGTGTGTGTATGTGTGTGTGTGTGTGTGTGTGTGTGTGTGTGTGTGTGTTTGTCTGTGTCTGTGTATGGTGTGTGCATGCATATACTTTTTCCCCCCTGGAGGTCTTCTTAGCATGCAGGGTAATGTAGCTTGTTCACATGTCATATATTGCACTTCAGTATAAAAAGCATCACAGGTGATTCATTTGCCATTGGTTTCTCTTATGGCTTTATAGGAAATGTGGGCACTGACCCTAAGCATGATAGGACAAATGACCCAGCTGAATGTAGCTCTGAGCTTGTTTTGGAAATAATACCTAATTTAGAGCTTGAAGGCTATTTGAGGATAAACGGGCTCATTTGGAAGAAGCCAGCAGCATGGTTAATGGCATCTTACTCCAGTAGGATGGACTGCGGTGGAAAATCAAACTCTGATGGGGACACTGAGCTGCACACTAACACAGAAATCAGGATCATGAAATGTACATCTCAGAGTTTGAACCGTGCTCTATCTTGGAACCTGAACCATACTGCATTCTTAGAACCAAGAGTCGAGGCTAGACGTGTATAAACGGCATTTATGCATGCTCATGCATCTAAATTGAATTTATGCATCTCCAACTACAGTTTAAAATATGCAACTTTCAAATGTGCTAGAGTCCGTTTCCAATTGTTTTACCCGCCCATGCTGTAGTGTATGAAAAGCTGCACTGCATCATCCATTCTTATATCTGATCAGATATGTTGGGGTCTGCTTTGCCTTCATCACAGAATTCCTATTTTACCCTCTGTGCCATAGTACATATCCAAATCTAAGCCCTAAGCTCCCATCAGTTACACGTACACAGAAACATGCTTCATCCTCATATGTGAACAATACTATTTTGACACAATTGACCTATTTTATATCTCCAACAGGCCTGAATAATGAATAAATTGATTGAATAAATAATAGAATAATGAAATACAATTTTTTGATTTTATAATTATGATTCTGTGCACATATGTTGGTGCGCACACCAACAGAACTCTCAGATGACCCTCTTCTTTTTGAAATTTATTTAAACGTAGCTATTATTTGCCACATCTGTCCAATTACCATGAACAAGAACAATCTCACATAGAGGGAGAGAGAGAGATACACACAGACACGCAGACACATGCACACTCAAAATCCCTGCCAGGTTTGAAACACATTTGTTTCGTAATCCATTAATCGGTGCCAGGATTTGCTCTTTCAAACTATTCTCTGATAATAACAGAAATACCTGTCAAATTAGTGCCATTTACAAGCAAAGAGTCTGGCTGTTTTGTGGAAAGCCAGAAATATGCACATGTTAAAAGCTGTTTGTTACATGCAGTAATTTCTGATTTATGCGTAAAATGTGACATTTGGAATTTGGTTTCTGCACCATCCTGTATGCACAGATAGTATTTTGAGGAAAAAGGAACACTGCACTCAACTATTGTTTCCTATTCAAAATAATAACATAATAAGACATTAATCTAAGGAAAACATCTCTAACAATGTATGACTAAATCATTGCCATTCAATAACATAATAATACTAGTGTTCTGTTCACACATATGAATTTTCACACAGTCACACTAATGTAGACACACTGTGCAAGCTACAGTGCTATGCAAGCCCCAGCACTACCTTGAGAAAATGTTCTCCTCACTTTGGGTTTCTCTGACTCACACTCGTGAGTCACACATGAACATCCCCTACACACACAGATAGATATATATACACACATACACACACATAGATACACACACACACACACACACACACACACACACACACACACACACACACACACACACACATACATAGATACACACACACACACACACACACACATAGATACACAGACACACACACATACACACACACAGATACGCAGACATACACACATACACACACACACACACACACACACACAAACAAACCCTCTCTCTCACTCCATCCATCTTTCATGAGCTTCTGAAGTACTGTAGGTTCAACACACAGGCAGCTCATTTGCCTTTACCACACCACTACTGACCAAAATCTTTTAGCACAGATCTACAGTCTAAAATCTACAATTTCCTTCATGTGTGAAAAGTAAAAAAAAAAATCCTTGCAGTGTCATTTAGTAATCTGTTCCGATGAAGCAATCCCGGGTGTCAGTATATTTCTTGTACTCCCGGTGAATGTCTTGAAGAGAGGCAGTGCAGAGGGAGTGTGTTGGATTGAGTGCTTTTGAAAAGCTGCGGTGCTGTGGTGCTGTGCTCATGTAGAATAGAACTAGAGCATCGACTCAGAAGACTCCGAGTTCAGAGAACCCCCCTGAGAGTGCTGCTGAAGCCTGATCAGTGCTCTCTGCCTCCCATTGTCTTTTGTTCTAAGATTCACCTGTACACCCCTGTCTCATTTTCCATCCTTCCTTCCCTCCCTCCTCTCTCTCTCTTTCTCTCTCACTCTCTCCCTCTTCCTCTTTCTTAATCTCTCTCCTGTGTTTCTTTTTTAAAGAAAAAAGAAAAAGGTTTACTGTAACATCATCTATTTTTTACCATTCCAGTCCCAAATGACTTTCGTGCAAGCACTCAAAGCCTGATAGACAGTCTGTTCTGATTTTTAGTTGGTGAATTTATATATTAATTTCACAAAGACAGATTGTTTCTGTCAGACACTTACCAATCCCTCAAAGCATTGAGCTGATCCAAAATACTTGCTTCATTATTTTTTATTGTTCCCGATAGCCTGCTCTCATTAGCGGTGCTTATATTCAATATTTTATTTACCCCTAAGTGTTCAAACATGCCGTTTTATAAACAGCTTATTTAAGGCTGGAGTTTTGGAACGGAGTTCAACATCCCGTGGGCACAGTGGCAGATAAATGACAGTCCTCCAGCGCATCATTAACCACTTCAGATAAAAGTATTCACTTTCTACAAGACTAATGACGAAAAGAATGCAGGCACCTCAGCAGCGTAGTGTGGTGTGGTGTGGTGAGGTGTGGTGTGGTGTGGTGTGCTGTGTATATGGTGTGGTGTGGTGCAGTGTGGTATGATGTAGTGTGGTGTGGTGTGGTGTGGTATGGTGTAGTGTGGTGTAGTGTTAATTTTGTCACCTATTTTTAATTTAGTCTTAGTCCTAGTCTTGTGACGAAATGTCCTTTTTAGTCTTTGTCATATTTAGTCATTCAAATATCATTTTTGTTAGTCAAGTTTTAGTCAACTAAAAGTCTCATCATTTTAGTCTAGTTTTAGTCAAAAGAAAACTAAAGCTATCTTAGTCTTAGTCAGTTTTAGTCAAAACATTTTAGTCTTTTTTTTTTATAACAAATTATTTCTGATTACCATTTAAGTCAAATAGTGTTTCACACATCTCAATTTTCGAACAATATTGTGTGTGTCCACAGGGCTACTCGACTGTTATAATTACTCATTCTGATTTTTTTTTTGTCAGTCAGTACATGCACAGGTAAGTCGAGCTACAGTTATGGACCCTTTCAAGAGAGTTCTATTATCAGCATCATAGTTGGCCCCACAAGACTTCCTTTTTAACATTCCATATGTTATCTTAATGCAGAGGAAGTAGATTGGGGCCCAAATAGAACGTTCAAGCATTGTTTTTGTTTACCTTGTTGAAAGGGTCTATAGTTCGGCTGGGATTTGGCCATAGACAGTAAAAGATTTGACTGGACCACTGTCATGATCTTCATAGACCAGTGTTTCAGTGTCCGCAAGCTATCCCAAGTGGTCCACGAGCAGACGTGGTAAAATATAATATAGATGAGTTGTTTGCAATTTTGTTTTAGTTTTTATTCCAAGCAAAACATTTTAGTCTCGTCTTTTTTCGTCAACAATAATGCATCTTAAGATAGTCTTAGTCAGTGTTTCAGGACATTAGTGCAGTCTCGTCATCGTCTCGTCTTAGTCATGGAAAAAAAGGTTGTTGACTAACATTTTTCCTCTCGTCTCGTCTGACGAAATTAACACTAGTGTGGTGTGATGTGCTGTGTATATGGTGTGGTGTGGTGTGGTGTGCTGTGAATATGGTGTGGTGTGGTGCAGTGTGGTATGGTGTAGTGTGGTGTGGTATGGTGTAGTGTGGTGTGGTGTGGTGCAGTATGGTGAGGTGAGGTGTAGTGTTGTGTGGTTTGGTGAGGTGTGGTGTGGTGTGCTGTGTATATGGTGTGGTGTGGTGTGGTGCAGTGTGGTATGATGTAGTGTGGTGTAGTGTGGTGTGGTGTGGTGCAGTGTGGTATGGTGTGTTGTGGTGTGGTGTGGTGTGGTGAGGTGTGGTGTGGTGAGGTGAGGTGAGGTGTGGTGTGGTGTGGTGTGGTGTGTTGTGTTGTGGTGCAGTATGGTGAGGTGAGGTGTAGTGTGGTGTGGTGTGGTGCTGTGTGGTGCGGTATGGTGCAGTGTGGTGCAGTGTGGTGTGTTGTGGTGTGGTGCGGTATGGTGAGGTGAGGTGTGGCGTGGTGTGGTGTGGTGTGACTCCATGTGGTGTGTATGTGGTGTCGTGTGGTGCGGTGTAGGGGGGTGTGGTGGAGTGTGATGCGATGTGATGCAATGTGATGTGATGCGATGTGATGCGATGTGATGTGATGCGATGCGATGTGATGCGATGTGATGCGATGTGGTGCGATGTGATGTGATGTGATGCGATGCGATGCGATGCGATGCGATGTGATGTGATGTGATGTGATGTGATGTGATGTGATGTGATGTGGTGTGATGCGATGCGATGCGATGCGATGCGATGTGATGTGATGTGATGTGATGTGATGTGATGCAAAATTATGATTTTTTTATGTGAGATTAATATTGTGAGAAATACTCTACATGCACTATTTACCCTTAAATGTGTAAGGGAATGAAAAATAGAGTTCTACTGACAATCGTGATACTGGTTTCGAAATTAAACATTATGTACATTTTTCTCAGGAATGTTTAAGGGACAAATAGATTTGTGCTGACTGTAGTGATGACATACTTTGAAACACATATGCAGTCAGGGAGTTTTTAAGGGGATAAAATGCAAATTTATTCTTGAATTTGGGCATGATTCAAAGGCTGGCACAGCATACCAACAGATTAAGCAGAAACTAACTCCATATTAAGTTCCCTTACTTCACATTAAGAGCATTGCTTCAGGGGAGATTAAGATTAATTTAAGCATATCTCAATAATTTTAAGACCTTTTAACATCCAAGCGTAAGTAATATGCTAATCTTGTGTTACCATATGTGTAGCGTATAGGTGACGATTTCCATATCAAGAGCAGAAATCCGTAGATTTAGGTTGATAGAGCAGAGAAAGCCGTATCAAACATGAATTAAGGCAATTGTGTGTATAGTAGTACACACACATTAAGGTAATTTTGTGTGTAGTGACGCGTAATGTGGTTCCTGCTGTTGCTTCCTCCAGTATCATAATCCTACTTACCTCACGTTGAGAGAGAAGCTCTTTCTCTCCAGGGTAATGTTGAAGGGAATGTAAAGTATTTGTAAATGGATCCAGGGATCATTAAGGAATTGGCGACCACAGACAGACACATTAAAAAGAAATTAATGGAGTGTGTTTCTTTATGAAGGATTCATTCCATTACACACCCAAGATTTGTTGCACGGTTCCAGAGAAAATTAAGATGAATATGAAAGATCTGAAGGAATATTAAGGACGTCGTGCTTCTTAGTCCATGCATCCAATGCATTTTGCTTGGTCATAATTCAGATTCATCCTAACTGGTGCAGAGTTCTACTGTAGGTGTAAGACAGCACAGCGGTAACTGTTTTTGGCCAGATTCCCATGAGAGATTGCGTGACCTAAACAAAGTCAAGGTCAATGTAGCCGCTTATTGTATTCCATATCCTAGCCTCAGCTTCTAATGTATGGCTGCATACTGAACTGAACTCAACTGAACTGCATTAGCTGGCATCTAGTGACTCAGTCAAAAGTCGATTTATGAGGACATTATGTTTTCTTTGACCGTTTTGTGTCTGTAGGTGAGGTAATACGTTATACAAGTGCTTTCATATGGATGTGTGGTCCAAGGTTATTAACCTCCTCTCTCTCTCTCTCTCTCTCTCTCTCTCTCTCTCTCTCACTTTCTCCCTCTGTGTGTATGTGTGTGTGTGTGTATGTGTGTTTATTTAGGACCTGGGAGGTCTCAGTCCGCCACAGAGGAACTGGAAGGGCATCGCCATCGCCTTGCTGGTCATCCTGGTGGTGTGCTCACTCATCACCATGTCCGTCATCGTCCTAACACCACGTATGTGAGACCGCCAAGGGCATTTCATACACACACACACACACACACACACACACACACACACACATACAGATATAGCCTCTTCAAGAGAGACAGGGGTATAAAGCAAGAGAGTATGCAAGTATTATGCAAAATATCTTATTACGGGCTGGATTTTGCCATAATCATTCAAACTAGATGTACCGCATAGCGGTACAAAATATGACCGCCGCTCAGTCCTGTACATCCGTTCCGCGAAAATAAATCACACTTCAATTTGTCTCCATATTTTACTCCATCCCACACTCTTGAAACTTTTGTGTATGCTTGTTTGGCATGCCTGAGTGTGTGTGTGCGGCTGCACAGAAAGTACCCTACTGGTGCTGAAAAGGTGAATAGATTGTAGAATAGCCAAAGAAGATGTAGAATTGTTATAAAACCTTTAAAATCTCTAAACAATCACAAGTAGGGCAGTTCATCACAGTTCATCCATTGCAACTGGATTGATGAAAGGTCACTTACACCTGTAGGCTACATTGTATTTGGGAAAAGCAAAAGGTATCAGCATAATGTTATTTATTTATTTATTTTTTTATGTATTTATAAACAAAAACATCTCTGTCAGTTCCATGCCGTTTCAACAGCTATCAAAACAAAGGTCATTTTTGGATGGATGGATTTTTTGTGAATGTTTCTTCTTCTACATAAGATTTTAGTCATCTTTAGTTCATGTAATACTTTATTGTCAATGCACAAATTAAGTAACAGTAGTCTGAAACGTTATTGTTAATGCACAAATTAAGTAACAGTAGCCTAGTCTGAAACGAAATGCTGTTTTACATCTAACCAGTGGTGCAAATAACTGACATGTCCAAATGGGCCTTGATGAAATGCGCCGCTAGACTGTTCATACACATTTTAACGGGCCAAAGTTGAAAAGCTTTTGTCCTTATTGTTAGTGCAAATATAGGCTGATTCATGTTCCCTTGCATTGTTTAACTGAGGTCCATGGCTAGTCTGGCTTTCATCAGACCAAGCTCAATCTTTTAAGAAATCAAAAAAATAAATAGCGGGCAGATCAGGCTGGGTTCACCCAGCCTAGTCCATAGGCACCGATATTGTTTAATTTTCCGATTGAGATATACACGCTCTGGCTATTCTAAATGCAAAATGCATCAGGGAGTTATGACAAAACTGTAACTAACAAACTAGATCCTAATAGAAAGTTGTTAGCTTCCCTAAGCTACAGGTAGGATTATAAAGGTAGGCCTATTGACAACATAAATTGTCAATAGGCTATGCTGGCGACACAAATAAAATCTCCTTTGGAAACCAATGGCTTACGCCTTACAGTATCAAGCGGACTTAAACTGTCATATCGTATGCGAAAAGTTGTAATAACATTCACGCAGCTCCATGAGTCAAGGAAAGCGAATGAAGTAGCCACTTCTAAATGGGACCCACTACACAGTAGCTTAAGGTGATTTGCTAAAGCAGCCATAATGAAATGAAGGTGTCATTGTTTGGATACTTCACACACACGTGCTTTTTAATTTCACAGACTACAACTACCAAGCTGTAATCAAAGCACATCGATTCCCCTCTCACACCCTGCACGCACTTAAAACAAAAAATAAACAGGCGCCTCAGTCTCACGCATGTATAGGCAAAACTGTATCAGACCGGTGTAACGTTGGTAAATCTTCCATTGCACAGAATGATTTTGTAGCACGTGCAATAAATGACAGTCGAAAGATACAAACAGTGCTGCTATACATTTGCTTGGTATAACCGCATTTATAGTTTTCTACAAATGCAATAAATCAAATGCCTCCATCACGCTTAACGGTAACATTACCTAGGTCCTTATTGATATTACAAGATTAACGTACCTGCAGTAAAACCAAGCATGTCCGATAAACATCCTTAGATTTATTTCGGCTTCAAGAAGAAATGGGAATTACACTTCATGTGAACATCGTCCTATCCTTATTAGATGTTAAAACTGCAGTAAATTACAGTCCTTGTATGAAGCGTCCATTGTTTTTCCAACCCACTTTTAACTTCCAACAAAATTACGCCTCACTGCAACGATGCGCCATCTAGTGGACAAACGACTACTTCTAAGCCAATACTGAAAATGCAGCCATGATGATGATGATGAATATTTATTTTGGCTTTCTTTTAATCCTACTGATTTTCATTTTTTACGGGGGCAAATCACAAATGAGTGATTATGAGCCAGGTTGATGTGGGCCCTTGAGACCAACATACCATAAAAGATTCACAGAGAACTGTGTCTGCCCTACCCTCCTTTCGGGGGTCCAGTCCAGCGGGGGGCTGCAGATGAAAACTAAAAATGACGGTTCCATGCTATCCATGTAGGGGTACATGCTCACCAAGTTTTGTGTACCCGGTCTTTCAGTGTCCGGGAATCCTTGTTGGTGTACGTCACTAAATGTACACATAAATTATTTTATTGTAAGGCCCCCCATGAACGAAAGTACACAAAACTTGGCATGCATTCAGAGGGTGTCATAATGATCCTACTCTTTTAATTTCGTGCAGTTTGACCTTGTCAGCCAGAGATATTGAGATGAAAACACCTCATTTTTGCTTTTTTTATTTTTAACTAGGTGGCGCTATACATGAAATAAGTGGTAATGGGATGGGTTGACATGCCCCTTAAGACCAACATACCAAAAAAAAGGTGGACCTCCTAGGCCCTACGGTTCTCGAGATATTCACAGAAAACTGTCTCCGGCCACCTACAGGCCAGTTGGTGTATAGTAACATAAATTAATTTATTGTGTGGCCCCCCATGAACGGAATTCCACAAAACTTGGCGTGCATACATAGGGTGTCATAATGATCCTACACTTCCAATTTTGTGCAGTTTTGACTATGTTAGGTCACAGATACCTTCAATTACACCACCTCATTTTTTTACTTTTTTTGTGTTTAACTAGGTGGCGCTATACATGAAATGAGTGGTTATGGAATGGGTTGACATGGCCCCTTGAGATCAACATACAAAAAAAAATGGTCCTCCTAAACCCTACGGTTTTCGAGATATTCACAGAAAACTGTGTCTGCCCTACCCTCCTTTTCGGGGGTCCAATTCAGCGGAGGGGCTACAGATCAAAACGAAAAACGATGGTTCCATGCTATCCATGTGGGGTTACATGTCCACCAAGTTTCGTGTACCCCAGTCTTTCAGTGTCCCGGGAATCATTGACGGAAATTTGGGCATGCGAAAAAAAAAAAAAAAAAAAAAAAAAAAAAAAAAAAATCTGACTAAACCTATAGGACGCCAGCTTGCGGTCATAATTAGCATAGATAGATAGATAGAGAGAGAGAGAGAGAGATATAGAGACAGAGAGAGAGAGAGAAAGAGAAAGGAAGAGACACAGATTGAGTATTATGTAGACTAAAAGATGCAGAACTACAATCTGTTCTGAAGTCCTCATCACCCACATTAGCGCAGAGATTGGATGCATGGGGGCAGGCCTCTCACTGTGCTCAGCCTAACATCTGGACTCTCACAAAACAGGTGTGCTTACCTTACTGCAAGAACACAATTGCTTGTTGCAGTTGGGAGACAAACACGCGCACACACACACACACACACACACACACACACACACACACACACACACACACACGCTGTTGCGAGTCCATGTTGCTTTGGATAAAAGAGTCTGCTTAATATCAGTCAACTTCAACTTCAACACACACACACACACACACACACACACACAGATCCCATGGCTGCTGTGGCTGAAGTGATATGGCCTTAGATTTGTAAAGGTCATGAGGTCAGTCATTGCTCTAGGGAGTACAAGCACTGCTTGGTCGTCGTCCCCCACCATCACTACCACCACTGTTCTGAAAGGAGGCATAACCTAAGCTTGCACTACCAGTTCCTGCAGGAAGAAATAACTCTCTGGAGGATGTAGTTACTCACCGATGGAACACATACTGTATTTACTGCAATACATTCTTTCTGTGTGTGTCATGTGTTAGATGTATGGATGTATATGTACGTATTCCAGTTACAAGAATGAGACCCTGAGGATGCTTGTCTGGATCCATTCTCTGGACAAATTAAGTAAATAAAGAGAGCACAATCGCCTCAGCAAAACCTACTGATGAATGAGAGCCATGATTGAGACTCATACACTTGACGACAATTAAAATAAAAAATACTGTGTATTAAATGTTTTTTTCATTGATCAAAGGGACACTGTTATGGCTAAAAAAAGCTCTTGTTTAGTCCAGTTGTGCTCATTGAATGAATTCTAAGAAAAAAAAGTACGGGTGAGAACTGCAGGAATCTAGATGAAACTAATTTAAACACAGTTTCAGAAAGAATTTATAAATATGCATGTATATATATATATCCTAAAAATGGGGAAAATGGTACAGCATCAGTGAATATTACAGCAAAAAATTACAAAATATATATAATATATACATTTTAAAAATATAGTTTAAGTAAGATCTTTTCATTTTATGGGCATTGAGGATGATCCCCTGAAGGGAGCTGTTAGGAGAGCTGATGCCAGCATCTGACATCCAGTGAGCTGCAAGCAGAGTAGATGATAGTCTACCGTCTCAGTGGGCAAGCAGGAGGCTGTGCCCAGGGACCTTGTGAGATCTTCTCTCTCAAGGACTCTAGTGGTCCTTGGCACTTACCGGTATGTGATATAGAATTCCGGTAACACTTTACTTGACGGGTGAGCTGCTTTGCAATTGTTGGACTTTTATTTTGACAAATTGTTGTCGTTCTGTCTTCCACATTCATGAAAGGTTTGGTATGAATGTTGTGTCATGTCTCATGAAACAGTCATGAATGCTTTATGTGCAGTTTATGACAGCTGCTGTGAATGTGTTATGAACTCACCCGTCAAGTAAAGTGTTATCAGAATTCCTACAGTAAATATGTCTTCCAAAAATGAAATAGGTTTCATAGAAATGACATGACAGTGTGAGTTGCATACAGTATACAGGATCCATATGTATGTCTAGTGCAAATACTGTATGCATTCATTTGCAGTGTAAAAAAAAGAAAACCTCTACATTGTGGAGCAAATTCAGATTCAGGCTTGTTTTTTTTTAAACGTTTGCACATACATATGTTTACGTATTTTATGTCTGCATGTATTTTGTTTGTTTGTATTTGTAGGTTTTAAGTTATATGTGTGACCGCCAAACTGGGACAAGTGAAATTCAGTTAATCTATTATTTTGTAGCTTTTGTTGATGTTTATTGTCTGTATTTATACTTTATCTATATGCCCTTTTGTCACTAAAATCTCTTTTTGCTGCAAATATTCTTACACCTTACTCCTTATGCCTGTTGCTAACTTACTAACTATTTCTGTAGGCAAATAACCAAAATTGAGTTCAGCTCAGATCACAGCAGAAATTACAAAAAGTGAAGTGAATCATTTCAAATCAAATCATCAGCAGCAAAAGTTGTCCTTTGAATCAGTGAAAATTGCCCTTTTAATAAGTGATAAATCTCTCTATCTCTCGCAGCGGATAACGCGGGAGGCAGTAACTCCAAGCTGACAGTGGAGGATCTTTTCAAACCAGAGTTCACCGTCAACGACCCTGAGGCGAAATGGATCAGTGGTGAGTGACTGTGATATTCCCCTTCATCCACTTACAGTGCGCCGTTCAACCACACCATCCCAATCCAGCTCTTCTGCTACTTACACACACGGGGCCAAGACCTTAATGGGGGCGAATCATAATGAATTCAGTACCAGCTTGTGTCTGTGGCACCTCTGCAGAGAAGCTTTGGCAGAAATAATTAAAAAAAAAAGAAAGTGGGGTCAAAAGAGCTGGTTATACTTAACAAGAGAAACAAAGGATAGTTTTAGTCACAGGGGAAAAAAAAGTGTGATACTGATTTTCAGTGAGGAGATTCTTTTTTTGTTCTTTTTTGTTTTTTTTTCTTTGAACTTTGCCTTCATCATGTAGAGTGCATTCAGTATTACACTTTTCTTTGTACTTAGCAAGCTTACTGCTAATGCTAAATTACAGTGTCCCTATATTAGAGCTGAACTTGGTGGTGAATAAGAAGTTTTGATTGTGAAATGAAGCAGAATATATATAAATGTTGCAAGTGTCTAGATTCAGAGCTCTAGTTTTCTCACGAGCAGCTTTGTAGCTCGCTTGTAGACCAACTCACCACAATCAGTACCCTAAGAGAAGGCTATCTGTGCCGTTACGCGTGGGTTGCTGCCCAGTTTATGTTTTCAAATGTGACATAGCCATGTAAAATAAAGGCTTTTTATACATTTTTGGATAGGAAGAGTGCCTTGGATTCCCTCCTTTTTTAAAATCACCACAATCAGTCACTAGAGCCAAGGCCATTTTTAGAGACTTCACGTCATTGTGGCGATAACAAGCTTCAGTCTGCTTCTGCCTCCTCCCTGGTCTCTCCCTCCTCTCCCCTCCTCCTCCTCTCTCCCTCCTCTCCCCCTCTCTTTCTGCCTCAACCCTCCTCTCTTCCTCCTCTCTCCCTCTCTTTCTAATGTCTCCTATGCTCGTCACTATGTTTGTGTCAGTCCAGCCTCTGTTCCTCCTTCCCCCTGTCCTTCTGTTCTGCTTTTGGTTCTCCTCCTGTGTGTTTAACTGACTGACCACATAGGTAATCCCAGGTCTGTGGCTACACCCCGCCCTCCTCAATGCACACAAACATCAACATGCGGAGTACAAATCTGATATATATAAGTATAAATATAAGTATATATATTCTTTTGATCCCGTGAGGGAAATTTGGTCTTTGCATTTATCCCAATCCGTGAATTAGTGAAACACACTCAGCACACAGTGAGCACACAGTGAGGTGAAGCACACACTAATCCCAGCGCAGTGAGCTGCCTGCTACAACAGCGGCGCTCGGGGAGCAGTGAGGGTTAGGTGCCTTGCTCAAGGGCACTTCAGTCGTGCCTACTGGTCGGGGTTTCGAACCGGCAACCCTCTGGTTACAAGTCCGAAGCGCTAACCAGTAGGCCACGGCTGCCCATAGCGCTGACTATTGTGGCCATTGCAGTGCAAATTACAGTAACTCTCACCTCTTTACATACTAATGGTGAAAAAACAACGGACAGAAAAACAATAATTTGCACAAGAACAATAATTTGCACAAGAACAAGCCAGTAGAACCTGTGGCTCTGTGGAGTGTTGGA
This sequence comes from Alosa alosa, assembly GCF_017589495.1. Classification (NCBI taxonomy): domain Eukaryota; kingdom Metazoa; phylum Chordata; class Actinopteri; order Clupeiformes; family Clupeidae; genus Alosa; species Alosa alosa. The sequence continues at coordinate 15,828,874 of NC_063205.1, forward strand.
GTCTCCTTTAGCAGCCTTTATTTTGCGTCTCGTGTTGTCTCTTCTTATCTCTCCTTCTGCTCGTCTATCCATTAATTCCAAGAACGTCTGTCTGGATGTCTGTTGGTCTGTCTCTAGCTCTGTCTGTTCTTCGCATATCTCTCGAAAGGTTTGTCCGACTGATTTCACACCTGGCATGTATCTTGTTAAGGGCACAAGTAAGTGCAGTGTGAAGTTTGACATTGTTTGGATCATAAATGCAAAAGATATTGTTAAAAGAAGCATTTATCGGCTCTTTGTTGCCATAGCCGCTCTCCTCCCATTTCCCACTCACAGCATAGCACTCAATCAGTCTGCATCTACAGAAATTAGCACAATCCAGTGCTGTATCCAGAAAGGTGTTTGGACGTGAAATATGAAAGATAGTGTTAAAAGACATTATGGCTGACCTCAACAATGTAGAGACCGCTTCTATATATTAAAACATTCAATGGATCTTGATCTTGACCTCAACAACATGCCAACTGACACTGGGATGCAGTTTCTGTTCAAGCTCTTAAATTAGATGTAGCTTAAACCCTATGTCAAAACAGTGGGGGGTGTAGTCAGACGAATAGATATCTAGAAACTTTTCTTATGTTGGAGGGGAGAATGGTGGACCAAACATGCCCTCTTGGTTTGCCCCTGAATAAATCCCTCTCGGTGATTCTTCCTTCACAAACATGGCCTTTAGCCACCACAGCAACACAAATCATTAGCTTCCTTTTTTAAGCCCGTGGGCGCAAGAGGAGACAGTAATTAAAGGGCCGAGGAAACAAAGAGACAGAAAGAGAGAGAGAGAGCAAGACAGGGAAAGAAGAAAGAAAAGCAAAGAAAGACATAAAAGAGTATTAAATGGCGAGACAGCTGCAGAGGGCTGCAGAGACAGCATGAGGGTGGAGTGAAGCGCGTGCAGAGAGCCTCATATCATGCGAGACCGGTAAACAAAGGGACATTTTTCGGCAGCCTGTTGCGTTTCAATATGTCTATGGAGGCCTGATGCTGCTTCTCATGCTGCCTCTTTGATGGAATGCATTAACGTGGATCGGCTCCCCGTCTGCTCCTCAGGTGTGCGCTGATAGATCAAGCTACGGCTCTCACACCGGCCTCGTAACAATAGCTATTCCTCACACACACACACACACACACACACACACACACACACACACACACACACATGCACACAGAATCCCTCTTTAGCCCCTGCAAGACAGCCTCGAACATCTGGGCCGACCGCGACTATAATGAATAATTACTGTATCCCGTCTCCGAGCATCGAGCAGAGATTTCCATCTCCCTCCCGTCAGATGGTTTTTGTCTGAGACCATTGATGAGGGGGAATGGATCAGACAGTGTTAACTGCCCATCGAACATTAGCTGGAATTCTAATGGCGCGGGTAGTATCGATCCCACACCTCCGTCAGGTTCACCCGGTCTCGGCCAATGAGGATGGAGTGTGATTTATTGTCTCAGTGCCATGGTCTGGCACCTGGGCGCTATGGTAACAAGCTAACGCTCACATTCTGTTTAAATCAGATGAGGGTGCGGGGCTATACATATGAATGCATCACTACATATTTGCAAGGTGTTTGTATGCTGAAAGTAGACATACTGTACTAGGTGTATAGTGAGTGGTATGCTGTATAGAAGTGTATATATAGTACCTATACCATAATATGATATTGAGTAATACTGTATAAAAATATATAATAATGAAGAACCATTTGTGGACACCACCTGACCGATGATCACCTCAGTCTTCAAAACGATATTGATTGGCAACACTGGTGCACAGTACATGTAAATGGCCAATGGGAAACAAACCTCTTGGCACCAAAATAGCTTATGCTAACTGACTGAAGTGAACCCCTCAGCGATGCAAAGGTTGAGTGGCACCTTTGGGTATACATCAGAGACGACTTTTGTTCCTCGGGATGTAAGTAAGCCTACCCAGACACATCTTAATCTTTCTGTGTTCGAAGAATTAACAAGTGGTTATGGTTATGGATGGTTATGGTTATGGATTTAGCAGATGCCTTTGTCCAAACCGACACATAAATACAAACAACATAATAATATTTAAAATTGAACAGGGAACAGATTAGAATGTAGGTCAAATATAATAAGGAGAATAGTTATAATACACAATAATATCAATTCAATCAATAGCTTAATAAAAAGCAATGGAAAAAAGGGGAAAGGCAATAATAAAATATAATATACAATACAATACAATAATGTCCATTCAATCAATAATATAAAAACAATGACATGCTAAGACTACATTAAGGAGAATATTAATAATAAACAATAATGTCAAATTAATTAACAGCCCAATTGAAATAAAACAACATTATACAAACCATAACACATAAGTGCTTAAACAACTAAGTATATGTCGAATAGGAATGTCTTTAGACCCCTCTTAAACGACCCAAAACTACCACAGGAACGGAGAGCACTGGGCAATTCATTCCACCAAAATGGAACCACTGAAGAAAAGAGTCTGGAATTAGACCCAGTTTTCATGACTGGTCGACACAACAGACGCTCACAAGAAGACTGCAGTGGGCGGTTGGGGATGTAAGGCTTGATTATTGAATTAAAATAACTAGGAGCAGATCCAGTTAGTGTCCTATAGGCCAAAGTGAGAGATTTAAATTTAATTCAGGCTACTATAGGGAGCCAATGGAGAGTAGGAGAGGAGTTACATGTGTCCTCTTTGGCTGATTGAAGACCAGGCGTGCTCCAGCATTCTGAATCAGCTGTAATGATCTTGTTACACAAGCGGGTAAGTCAGCTAATAGTGAATTACAATAGTCCAGCTTAGAGATGACCATGGTCTGAACAAGAAGTTGTGTGGAATCTTGTGTCAGATAAGGTCTGATCTTCCTAATGTTGTAAAGCATAAACCGACATGATTTTGCAATAGAAGCTATATGCTCAGAGAAGTTAAGTCGGTCATCAATTACAACGCCCAAGTTTCGTGCCGATCTAGTTGGGGTCAGTGAAGTTGAGTCAAGCTGGATGTTAATCTGTTGGGGAATAGCTGTTTTAGCTGGAAACACCAAAAACTCTGTTTTTGAGAGATTAAGCTGAAGGTGCCGATCTTTCATCCAGGCTGAAATATCCTTAAGGCATGCAGAAATCCAGTGGGAAACACTAGAGTCATCAGGTGGGAAAGACAGGTAAAGTTGAGTGTCGTCTGCATAACAGTGATAGTCAAATCCATGGGTGTAAATAGAGAAAAGCAAGTGGTAACACTTTACTTACACTTTACGACAGTATCGACAGAAGAGTGACATGACACTGTCATGAACACATGACACTGCCATGACACATGAAACCTAACACTAACCCTTACTCTAAACCTAACCTCTAACCCTAATCCTAACCCCAACCCTGACCCTAACCTTTACAGTACTCTAAACCTAACCCTAATCCTAACCCTAATTTGTTATGACAAAAATGGAATGTCACTTAATAACAGAAGCGTTATGTCATAAATGTTTATGACACGTTCATGACAGTGTCATGTCACTCTTATGTCGACACTGTCAAGTAAAGTGCAACCGAATTATGTTCAATTTTGATTTAAGCTCCATTTTATTTATTTATAGAATACCATAAACAATTGAGCCAAAGAGGCTATGTGTGTGACACATTGTGGCAAAAGAGATACTGGTGCAGTATGTCATTATGGCTTTGTGTCTGAAGGTACAAGGTCATCTAACCAGACCAGCATGCATCTGTGGTTCCTCTGTGGCATAACAGGTGGTTAATATCGGCCTCATTAGTGCAGGCAACCTGGGAACTGAGGTACTCATCAAACCACTGAGGCAGTCGCTGGGTCTCCGTTCAGCTCATTCACACATTCTCAGTGTGTGTTGCCATCCACTGTGTGATGTGAATCAAGATTAGACATTCTCCTTATGAAGAGATCTAAACAGCTGTGGGATCGAAACGTCATGTAATAAACGGGTTGCATCATTAATGGTTTTATGCGGATGTCAAGTGTTTTCAGTCAGGATTTCTTATTCGAATGGTCAAAATCTGCACTAAAAAAGTTGAATGGAAACCCAGCTAGTGTGTGCTTAGAGAAAAAGAAAACAGCAGACCTAATTCTATCTCATGCTTCTATCTCAGGTTTAAAGCTATAGGAGACCACATATAACCATAACAAAACCATAACAATAATAATTATATTTTCAAGATGACTTACTGGACACTTACTGGAGGAGACTTAATGTTAGGCTGGAGAGTGTTTGTTTTCTCCCAGCATATTCTATCCAAGTCCAGGCCAGGAACAGTAGTCTTTCAGCACAGGCCAGCACAAAACCAGCATTGCAGAATTCAGGCCAATAGACTGGCTTTCACAAGGAAATATGTTTATCAAGCTTCCAATATTGGTGGGGGGTGTTGTAGAAATGTTATTGTCTGTCATATTAACATATTATTATGACATATTATTGTCCGGCCCTTTGTAAGCTCACTGCTGTAAACAGATAACAGACCCAAAATGTTGAACATGGCTGTGTGCACTCATTTTTGTGATCCTTAAAGTAAATACGGCCATATGCAAATACTGATTTAAGACATCTGAATTTGCCATAACAAGCAGTGAACTAGTGTTAATTTCCTCAGACGAGACGAGAGGAAAAATGTTTGTCAACGACCTTTTTTTTCATGACTAAGACGAGACGATGACGAGACGGCAGTAATGTCCTGAAACACTGACTAAGATTATCTTAAGATGAATTATTGTTGACGAAAAAAGACGAGACTAAAATGTTTTGCATGAAATAAGAACTAAGATAAAATCTCTCTTCATTTTCGTCTACAAAATGAGAAGACAGAATATCTAGCTGTTATGTTTTCAAAATATTCCGAATGAGTTCATACGCAACAGCTTTCCTGTAGGCTAGTCTACGTGCTGTTGCTGCAACCCTGTGGCTGCAACACGAAAACTACATGGAACAAGAACACTGGAGATTTCTGCCAGAGTTACCAACTAACTACCTAAGCTTTATGCCACAATGCTACATACCCAGAAGTTGAAGCTTCTCTCATACAAATTAACATCCACCAGAATGTCCATACGAAAATGTTCATCATGTAATGTCAACTATTTAACTAGTTAGACTGATGATGCAAAGTTTGCTAGCAAGTAAGCTAATATGGAAAGTTAAGCTAGCAAGTTAGCTATGGCTAAGATGGAGAGTCTGTTTGGGGAATGTGTTGTGTTTGGTATATATCGCCATCTAGCGAGGAGGAGTAAAACATTAAAACTTTGGTCTCACGACAGTGTTTCTCAAACTTTTTCAGTTTCAGGACCACTTAACTAACCCTAGCTAAAAGAGAAAAAAAAAGATTAGACCTACTTCAACAGTAGCCTATAATTAGTCTACACTATAGGCCTACTCACTGAACCACCTTGCTTATTGTCTTTGCACTTTGCTTATTGTGTGGATTCATACTGTATGATTTAAACTGGCATATCTTACATAGACAGTGTTGCAGAACTGTTTTTACATACAAGTTGGTTCAATATTGCAAACAACTCATCTATATTATATTTTACCACGCCTGCTCACGGACCACTTCAGATAGCTTTATGGACCACCAGTGATTCCCGGACCACACTTTGAGAAACACTGGTCTACGAATAAGACAGTGGTCCAGTGTAATCTTTTACTGTCTATGGTCAAATCCCAGCCGAGCTATAACTGTAGCTCGACTTACCTGTGCATGTAAATATACTGACTGACAAAAAATCAGAATGAGTAATTATAACAGACGAGTAGCCCTGTGGACACACAATATTGTTGGAAAATTGAGATGTGTGAAACACTATTTGACTCAAATGGTAATCAGAAATAATTTGTTATAAAAAAAGACTAAAATGTGTTGACTAAAACTGACTAAGACTAAGATACCTTTAGTTTTCTTATGACTAAAACTAGACTAAAATGACGAGACTTTTAGTCGACTAAAACTTGACTAACAAAAATGATATTTGAATGACTAAATATGACAAAGACTAAAAAGGACATTTCGTCACAAGACTAAGACTAAGACTAAATTAAAAAATAGGTAACAAAATTAACACTACAGTGAACTGAGATTGCCAAACGTTTCAGCAAAATAGGTATTTGTTTCCTCCTGGATTTGTCATCAAATCTGAGAAATGCAGTGAGATGAAGCAAAGTCACAGTGAAGTTAACCGAACACCCTCTCAAACACTCACTTCCAAGTGCAGTCTGACAGGGATTACAGTGTTTCACCAGGCAGACAGATTCACATCAGCACCCATACTGCGTGTAAAGTCACAGTAGGATGGATGGCTTTCTGTTTTCTGCAGATATGGAGGGTCTGTGTGGACCTGCACACATTTCAGTGTCTGCCTATTACAGTGACAGAGTTTAGATGAAGTGGGGAGTTAACTTGCATGTTATGTGAGTGGTGACATTTTTTTTTTTTCAAAGAAAAAATAACACTTTTGTATGTTTTGTACGCCTACACTTATTTTATCATCAATCGTGGAAGATCTTTTAATTTGTATAAAATAGATTATGCTAATGTAATTTAAATTATTTGTGTTTTACTAATTTTCACTGGGTGCAGAATCAGAATTTCATTGTCTAAAATATAAGCATCCAAATGTAGTTAATGTAGCTATACAATTAGATTTGATGTAATTATTATTGCATTATTACACATTATATTTTCCATTAAAGCACATATTTTAAATGTCACATAAGTAGCTTAAATGCTCATATGAAAAAGAGTTTCATGGGAAATCTGTCTCTCCGTTTAACTCTTTAGCATATTGTGAGTGTATTTGTGGAGATCTAGCTAAAGAAAATGTGAATCAGTGCACATTTTCATCAGCTGTGTAATGCCCTCGGTTTGGCATATAACAACGACTCACTTAACTGAACAGCTGTGGGTTCACACACTTCATGCTGTCTTGTGAAAAACAGCAAATCTGTTTGTGGAAACAGAAAAAATCCAGTTGTCTCAGGACAACATTACTGTAATGGAAACACAAAATTAAATTGCAGCAAATTCAATGTTACAGTAACAAGATTAACCAGTTTCCATCAACCCCTCACCATCTCCTATTGGAATGGTGAAGATTCACATACAGCAGCTGGACAGATTGGAAACATCCACTATGAACATGTGTGCAATTTACATGGTCCTCTTATCAGCGTTTTTAACACTGTTTGTTCTCCAGCCTCTAGTTAGCCTATATGTATAGTATAAGTATAAGTATATATACTCTTTTGATTCCGTGAGGGAAATTTGGTCTCTGCATTTATCCCAACCCGTGAATTAGTGAAACACACTCAGCACCCAGTGAACACACAGTGAGGTGAAGCACACACTAATCCCGGCGCAGTGAGCTGCCTGCAACAACAGCGGCACTCAGGGAGCAGTGAGGGGTTAGGTGCCTTGCTCAAGGGCACTTCAGCCGTGCCTACTTGTCGGGGTTCGAACCGGCAACTCTCCGGTTACAAGTCCGAAGCGCTAACCAGTAGGCCAGTGCACTGCACCATGGTGTCATCGTGAATGACATGCAAATACAGATATTACTGTAAGGTTTGATACAACAGTCGTGTTGCATAGGCTACACATAGTTACAAATACCTTCAAAATTGAAATTCTAACATGGTGATAATGAGACACGCAGTGGAGTCTTTTGTAATAGTAGCATCGTACCAGCCGGCCAGATACGGATCTCATTGTGAACGCAGGGATAGCGACTGCACTCCAAACACAGACGTACAAATGCAAATCCCTGCCGCTGCATGCCGTCTCTCATGGCCGTCTCTGGGAGAGATCTCCGCTTTGATCTGTGTGGAGCACTGGCTTTGAACTGATTGAAAGACCGTTTAGTGTTTACTGCTAATGTTTATGGTTTAACTTTTATGGAGCCATAACAAAGAAGGATATATATTTTTATTTGTAGATAGATAGAGAGAGAGTGTGTGTGAGTTTGTGTGTGTGTGTGTGTGTGTTTTATGCATAATAACAGATGTAGGACTGGATTTTGCTGTCAAGCGATGATCACTCAGATAGATAGATAGATAGATAGATAGATAGATAGATAGATAGATAGATAGGCATGATAGATATACATGATAGATATACATGATATAGAGATATGTGTAATGAACGAATATGTCTATCTCTATCTCTTTTCCATAAGATTCTCTCAGGTAGCATCTGGTCCGCAGGACAGCAAGGTCCTATGCCATTATGTTTAGCAAAAAGCTGGCGAAAATGAGAGCCTGCAATCTCTTCTCTTATCTAGGACCCTCCGAACTCAATAGCCCTATATGCCTAGAATCCATAATGAGGAACCGTGTAGAAGAGAGAGGAGAGGAGAGGTATGTAAAGTGGAGTTCTTCAAGCATCCATTTAGTGCAGAGACAGAAATATCAAGGACATGACAAGGCCCCTTGATGGGACTATGCATATGGCCGATGTCCTTGATGGGTACCCTCGGAACATCCCAGATGCGTACGACCATGTAGCTTGCCCCTCAGTAATGGGCAAGGTGATTTATTTTGATTTCCGCTCCCCTCCTCCTTGATACCATCCCCTCTGCACCCCCACCTGACACACACACACACACACACACACACACACACACACACACACACACACACACACACACACACACACACACACACACACACACATCTCCCCCAGCCCATCTTCTTCGTTGTCATGACAACGGACAGATGGACCTACTTACACTGGTGACCAAATGATCCTGCTTGTTTTTTTTCGTTTTTTTTTTTCCACACGACTTCAGTTGTCATATTATTGTCTAATGATGGACAATATTGCAGTGGTTTCTGAGCTAGAGATGTGACCAATGCTTATTTTGATGTTTTCCCTCTCTTCCTTTCTTTCGTTCTTTTCTTTCATTTCTTTCTTTCTCTCCTGCATTCTTTCTTTCTGCATTCCTTTCTCTCTGTTTTGAAGCATGCCTTAGACCCATTTGCAGACTAATGAGCTCGCCTTTTAATAATAGCCTGGTCCTAAGGAGGTGACTGTCATTGACTAAGGTGAGCCACGACGCTAAAAGGCCAGTGAAAGGTTAGCCACTGAAACTGGACCCCAGGCACAAGGACAGCTGTGCCGATTCACAACAGATTCCAGACCTGTCTAAGAAAGAAAGGTTTTGTGAAAAAACTTCCTATTTAGTTTTAGGGACTATAAAGCACATTTGTTTGTTATATGCATTCTTAGATAATAAACAAATAAACAAATCAATAGATCAAGGTCATTGGTAAGGCAGCATGTATCCATTTATTGCATATGGTAAGGGCCAGAGAAGGACTTTCGAAACTGGAGGGGACATAGATATCTACAGTATTTGTAAATAGCATGATAGGATAATACATGTACAAGCAGGAACCATCAAGCAAGAAGACACATAAAAGTAAATTGAGGCAGCACAGGCGCCCCTTGGCCAGATCCACATGCACACACACACACACACACACACACACACACACACACACACACACACACTCACACACTCACACACGGCCCTGTCTAAAGGGGGAAACTGAAGATGAATATAACCAGTAAGGGATTTGTTGTTTTGCAGCTCCAGCAGCCCTCTCTCAACTCATTAGAGAAGCCTAATTATCATCGCTGCATTGTATTAATATTTGCCTGACCTATTTCAACATTTAACAAGGCAAGAACAATGTCAGACACAACAATCTCGGATCAGGATGACCACAATAGGCTGCAATAATAATGACAAAAGGTACTACTCATAAACGTATGTGGCGACAGTTGAATGTAAAAAATAAATATGCGCTCACGTTGCTACCAGAGGTAGCCTTGCAATGACAGACTTGGACTGAGATTTCTAATACCATCGCTGAGCAACCACCGTGGTTTCTAAGAGAATTATATACTCTTATTTGTTTGTTCGATGTAACTTTTAGAACCTATTTCTTATTTACAATGACACCCTGATAATTGCCAGGCAACACAACTAATCAAACCAAAATCAAACATTTATGAAGATCATTAAAAGTGCAGACAAGTAGACCCTTAAGAACAGTGATTGAAATAAGTGTTTTCAGTTGTAGTATTTTGTGTAGCAGCTTCCAGTCATTAGGGGCAGCAGTGTGGAATGACGACAGGCCTAACGATGTGTTGGATTTAGTAGGCCTTTACTCAGCTCTAGAAGGAAGACCATGTAATACACTTGGCACCAAATACTGGCTGCAACAGCTGACTTAAATTGGGCGGTGAGTGTCCAAGAGGAGTTTTATAAATACTCTCTCTATCATTTAATGATGGACGTTGCACAGCGACCTGGTTAGGTCTGCTGGTGGGCAGCTGGCTCTGTCTGATAAGAGCAAGGGATGCTGTTGCTCATCTGCTCCTGTGGCCCAGTCTGTAGAGCTGGGTCCCGGCTAACAACATAAAACCCAGTGGGCTCAACACTCGCTTGCACAGATGCACACTGATGAAATGTACTGTATGTATATGTATCTGTACAGTAGGCTACAGTAAGTCACTTTGGACAGAAAGTGTCGGGCTAAATGAATTAGCACAAATGTTAGCATGTGTCAGGCTTCCCTGTCCTCCTCCTCTCTTCTCATCACCTGATGTATGTACTGTATGTGCAATATCCATAAAACATCTAGCGTCTGCAGTGAGGTGGTCTGTTGGAGCCGTGGTGTTGCTCTCTGTGTTTTGTCTCTCGGAGATGTCATGATGGCAGCTGTGGGACGCTAGCCCGAAGGCTCCCAATTAAAGTTAGTCTTTGGTGCATAGAGACACCACATGCCTTTGTACCTGATCCCCAAGTGAATCAATTAGAGGACTCAGCTTTTGGGCTGCTGGCGTGTGTGTGTATGTGTGTGTGCGTGCGTGCATGTGTGTGTATGTGTGTGTGTGTGTGTGGTTGTGTGTGCCTGTGTTAGCCTGGACATCCAGACCCAAATCTAGAAAGATTTAGGGTCTGGTTATGAGTAATGAAAATGCCCCAACTCGAGGGGAGGCACCAAGCATACATTTGATAATATCACTTGGATAATACTACGACTAATGTTTACGGACTGATTCCGGACTTCGACGCATTCGGATAACACTATGACCAATGTTTGCTGACTAATTCCGGACTTCAACATCACAGCGCTGTCGTCATCTGTTTACCTCGCCTCTGGCCCGCCTATATCAGATACACCAATGTGATTGGTGAAGCTCAGTTCCAAGGGCATGGGTAATGAGAATCATTACTGATTGCCAAAGTGACTGGCTGAGCCAATTCAAATTGTGCTCTCGTGAGAACTCAATGAGAAGAGAAGAGAACTCGTGAGAAACTCTGTAAAATACCTGCCTGCAGTCAGCCAAGAGGTCTACCTTTCATAACATGGACATAATCCACTGAACGCTATTTCATTTATGCCAAAACTGGATTTTGGGAAAGTAGAGACTTCTTTGGTTCAACAGATGCTGTCTGTTAGTGTAGATGAATAGGATAGATTTACAGTGTTTTCAGTGCCTACCTAAAAAATGTTTTACCCGGTAGAGGTTTTTTATGTGCAAAAGGTTGTATTTGCCTTTTTCCCTTGCGAAATAATTCATGCAACGATGTTTACTTATTCATTGCAAGTGATTACTCATTCATTCGAACGATGCTCATGACATTAAAAGTGCATCCTGCGAATCTCGAACCGCTGCAGTGTGCAGTTGCTCTGCAATTAACTCCTCCTCTGACAACATGATGACGGCAAGTCAAGGACACTGCCGAATATCACACGATTCAGGAGTAATGGTGGGAAAATCAGGAGTTATTCTGTCTCCTGCTGAGTGTATGCAATCAGTTAGACAAATATTAAAAAGGGGGAAAAGGCTGAAACCTCACACGTGAGGTCTTTTTACCCCCCAACAACACATAAAACAAACACATAAAATATACTTTGACGTATTTGCCTATCACAGTTTATACAGAGTACATGTATGCACAGTAAAGATGCATGGTACTCAGTATACACAGTACATCTATTTATTTTCCATGTGAATTAATTACATCTATGTTGCCTGAACACATCGTTTAAGGTCTTTGGGGCAGATAGATATAAAAAGATAAAGATCCCAGATGCTTTGCAGCAGGGTATGTCTCATAGACATTCTTGTGTATGGGTTCACTCTTATAAAATGTCCCTCCATTTGTTTTTTTCTAAAGCCCAAGGTTTCAGTCATGTCTCTCTCTGTGTTTGCTTGTATTTATGGGTAATGGAAGGTCACGTTCACACTGATTAAGAGAAGCGAAGTGAAGCGAAGACAAATCTGACTCTCAAGCGGGTACTGTTATGCATGACAGCGAAAAACTTGGCCTGTGTTACTGCATGGCTTACAAAGGATCAAAGGGAAGTGCACAGGTGCACTAGGTGTGACGAGCGAAGGCAACCTCTGCCACACTGCAGACACAGCTCAAACAAATAGTTCTGGAAGTGTGGAAAGTGAAAGTAATGCTTGTTTGCTAACTCATTTTTCAGTTTGCTAACTCTTTTTTCAGGAATACATTATACAGAAGGACCAGTATACGGCAGAGATAGGTTTTCCAAACGGTATAATGGATATACTTCATCTTCTGTAACAAGAAAAAGAGTCCTGATGTAAATGTAATGATGCTAACACAATCAACCAGAAAATATAGTGCAGGTTGCAAACTATGTGGAAAAACATACACTGTAAAAACACAGCAGGATCTAGTCAAGTTGTCTTCTCTGAGAACATAGTGTGTAGTATCACATTTGTGTAATTAACATGACTCTACATGTTGACATGATTCAAATTGTTTTTTTTTTACAGTTTTAGACTTTTTTGCAATGTTAAAACCATAGACTGTAAAAAACAAATGTGTTGAAAATAACACAACTTGTGTTGTTTTTTAACACATCTCTATGTCCAGACAAGGACAACACACTTTGCGTTGTTTCTAACACATTGTTTTTGCTATACTGTGTACACTCCTAGAACAAATATGTTGAAAATAACATAACTTGTGTTGTTTTTTAACACACCTCTATGTCCAGATATGGACAACACAGTTTGTGTTGTTTCTAACACATTCTTTTTAAGACTGTATGGAGATCTACCTGCGAGTCTGCACTGTACTGAGCCCTGGTCATTTACCACCCCTCATTATACGACGACACAGCGGTATTAAAGTCCTGTCCCCTGCCTGTGTGCACACTGCCTACACTGATCGATTCTCCCTGACAAACAGACTTTGACGCCGTGAGTAGCTGTGCGTTACAGATGATAAAGGATCGCCCCTGGACTCACTGTCATGGGGTGTGTGTGTGTGTGTGTGTGTGTGTGTGTGTGTGTGTGTGTTTGTGTGTGTGTGCTGTGTGTGTGTGTTGTGTGTGTGTGTGTGTGTGTGTGTGTGTGTGTGTGTGTGTGTGTGCACAGCTCTCTAGCTCATTGCTCACAGAGGAAATTCTCTCACACTCTCGCAGGTTTTCAGCTTAAGCACGAAGAAGAATGCTTCCCCCAGCCACAGGAGACAGCGGACTTATAAACAGACCTGCTTTACATATTAGAATATGGCTGGAAGTGGGAAAAAATGTAAATGTATTGTAAATATTGGATTAGAGTGAGAGAGAGAGAGAGGGAGAGAGAGATAGAGAGAGCATGAAAAAGAGAGAAGCAGGAAGAAAGGGAGGGCTTCATGAGAACTAAATGAACTTAAAAAGGGGGGAACATCACTCCAGAGCCTCCTCATTGCTATTCATCGGCGAGCATTTTGAATTACCGTGCGGTCGTGTTTGAGAGCCGATTCTGCCGTGCAGACGGCTTGCGGGTAAACAAGTACTTTTTTTTTGCTGGTGGCCGAGGGGCTTTTTCATGCAATCCTCACTCTCTCCTCGTTTTCTCCTTGCTCTTGCCGCCCAAACAGAATGGGCCGAGAAAGGCATCGTCTTTTGAAGATTACACCCGGGCGGGGAACGTGCCTGGCATTCACCCCGGAGTAGACAGAAAAAAGAAGACTTGAAGTAGAGAGGGAGAGAAGAGTGCAACAGAAGGATACTGACGCAGAGAGGGGGATAGAGGGACAGAGGTAGAAGAGAGAGAAAGAGATTGACAGAGATGGAGACCGAGGGGAAGAATAGAGGTGGCATCTTCCTCTTCTGCTGCGTCCCTCAGAGACGAGGCGCTGAATGAAATCAGACATGCTGCGGGATGAAAGCTCGGCATTGTCAAGCCCGTCTCTTCCTCCAGATGTGAGAGAGGGCTTATACGCATACTGTAGAGAGCACTTAGAAAGAGAGAGACAGAGAGAGACGGGGAGAGAGAGAGAGAGAGAGAAGTAGATGAAGACATAGAAAGAAGGGGAGATGGAGAGCACACAGGATGGGCCATCTGAGCTATTTCTGTCTATTCTACTGTGTACTGTGTCTACATAGGTTTTGTGTGTTTTGTCTCTGTGTTGGTGTGGACTTCTTTGCGTGTCATATTGATGGGAAGGACATCCTGGCCCAAGTGTGTGTGTGTGTGTGTGTGTGTGTGTGTGTGTGTGTGTGTGTGTGTGTATGTGTGTGTGTGTGTGTGTGTGTGTGTGTGTGTGTGGAATGAAAGGGGAAAAAAGCTGCAGAACGACTGGTATCCATGTGGAGGAGACCACACTAAGCTGCAAGTAGAGCTACAGCCGATCCGCAGTGACACTGATATTAAAACAAATAGCAATGGAACACTGGAGGCCCTGAGGAAATAAATCACTAGTCCTCCACAGAGATGCTCCCTGCCATGGAGACACCAGTGCTGGCATTTTGGAGAGGAAATCTCTGTAATGTGTCACCAAATGCCAAAGAAACTATATGAAGCCATATAAAGGAAAGTTAATATGTGAATGATGTATGGCCTCACTTCAAAAACTCATATTCATAATTCATTCAGCACCCATTCGTGTATTCATTATTGATCAGACCCCGAGCATGTGAAGACAAGCTCAGCTCATGCTGTGTCTCTTTAAAGACGCTGTTATGAATGCAAGGCAACGGTGAGAGGCCAGTGGGGGACTGCAGAGGAAGGTGTGGGTTTGTTCATTACATTTACATTTATATGTACATTTATTCATTTAGCAGATGCTTTTATCCAAAGCGACGTACAGAAATGAGAAATGACACTCGAGCTACAGTGCAGAGGAGGTGACATCGTTTGCTAATGAGTTGGGTCTTTGGAGTGTTGTTGTCATAGACTGAGTGGAGGTCCCTTGTGGAGTGGAGGGTGAGGGTTGGGCAGATGCTCAGGTGAGGAGTCCATCTCTCTCTTTTGCTTTCTTCACACTCCCAATGCTCCCTCTAATGCTGTTGTCTCTTCTTCTTCTTCTTCTTCTTCTTCTTCTTCTTCTTCTTCTTCATCTTTCTCTCCATATCTTCATCTTCATCATCTTCTTGCTGCTGCTGCTGTTTTTTCTTGAAAGAGCCAATGTAAATCACTTGGAAATTCTATTAGAGAAAATGGCTGAAATATGCACATAATATATTCTGAAAACATATTTCTCTATATACAGAATATAAACAAACATAACATATTTCCCTCTGTGTGTCTATTAAACATTTCCCTCCCACTCCTGACTTGTGCAGTCATCTGTCTGTGTGTGCATGTATGGTTCATGTTCTCTCTCCCCCTCTCGTCCCATTCTCCTTGTGCATGACTCTCTCTCTCTCTCTCTTTCTCTCCCTCTCTCTTTCTCTCTCTCTCTGTCTCTCTCTCTCTCTCTCTGTCTATCTCTCTCTGTCTCTTGTACATGAACACTTTGCTGCAGTAGAAGACAAGTATCTAAATTTAGACTGTCAAGTTTGCAAGTCATATCTCATGTTGAACAAGTTTTACCACCAACTCCCAATCTGTTTATCTTTCCCTTTTCCTCTTCTCTCTGTCCATCCTCCATTTCTCTCTATCTCTCTCTCTATCTCTCTCTGTCTCTCTCTCTGTCACAAACACTTACTCTTACAGACAAACATACAAAAAAATCTCAGACACAAATCTCCCAATATTGACCCTTTCAAGAGAGTTCCATTATCAGCATCATAGTTGGCCCCACAAGACTTCCTTTTTAACATTCCATATGTTATCTTAATGCAGAGGAAGTAGATTGGGGCCCAAATAGAACGTTCAAGCATTGTTTTTGTTTTTATTGTTGAAAGGGTCTATAACCTGTTTTCTCATGTTTTCCTCACATCTAGGAATTTCCAGTTCAAATGTACCATGAAGAACTCAACACTGAATCCTCTCTCATGTCTGACCTCCCTGATGTGACATGACCAAACTCTTTTTAATCCACCTCATTCATTAAACAGGAAATCCATTGGCCCCAGCAGTGGCACAACTGGCTGGGGCACATGCACCGTACACCGGCGACCCGGGTTCGATTCCCACCCCGTGGTCCTTTCCGGATCCCACCCCTGCTCTCTCTCCCATTCGCTTCCTGTCACAGGTCTTTCACCCCACTGTCACTATCATTAAAGGCACAAAAAGGCCAAAAAAATATACTTAAAAAAAAAACAGGAAATCCATCCAGTTTTCATCTTCCATCCATTCTGTTTACATTATAACTTAGTGTAGTCTCAACAGGCTAACTAGAATATGCTTCAACTTATATTTCTTTCGAAATCTTAACAATTGCACTCAATATGGATATTCTATATAATAATAATAATAATAATAAGACTGACAGAAAAATCTAAAAGTTTGCTTTTACATGGCTTAGGATACATCAAGCACCGTCTACTGCCACATTCAATTCAATACAACACAGCTTCGGCCGGAAATAGAAAACTAGATTTTTGAATACTGGGTGTTATGGCGACTGAATAGGTGGGTGTTATGGCGACGTCCATTGTTGGCTAGAGAATATCGTGGATACATATTGCCTCCTCTCTCACACAGCTTCAATAATGATTACATATTCAGCACCCCAGCTTGACCGTCAGGCCTCCTGGGAAAGAGGCTGTTCACATTAATACTTTAATATGACAGGATAGTGGAGAATGACAGGAAGTGAGTGGGAGAGTGAGAGTCTGGTCTGGTCTGGTCTGCCCTGTGCTGTGTCCTGCGTTGCCATTATGTAAGCCTCTCTTGCTTCCTGCTGATGCTCTGTGCAGCTGTGCTAAAAATGACCTTCTTTTTCAGACTCCGAGGTCCTGTACAAGAACCAAGATGGCAATGTGATCAAGTACAACTTTGTCTCCAACAGGACGGATGTTCTCCTGAAAAACAACACTTTTGTGAGTATGGTACCAAATATATAAAAACACACACAAAAATGTATTCTTTTTTTTTTTTTTCCTTTTAATGTTGGCTTTTTGCAGAGAGCTTTGTGTAGACGTCAGAGGATCCTAATTTGAATAGCCTATTATATCAACCTACGTATTAAGCCTGTCCAGCTGACCAACGCCATAGTCATCTATGTCAACATTAAACTACAATGCATACTGTGTTTCCAATTATATACGTAACTTTGCTGGCAATGACTGTGCCCTATGTCCTATGAATACTCAGTCTACAGGTCTTATGAAGCAACACAGACAAAACCGCAGACAGGAAAAAGTATCAGTAAAAATCAGTAAAAAGAGAAGTCATAGAAAAATAATGGAAAAGTTCTAATAAAGTGTCAGTTGGGAAATTGCAGATGTAGAAGACTTCCAATCTTGTTGTGTTTTGGGGCCATGTGAAGTGATAATTGGGTGTGGTATTAAGAGATTGCGTGACATAGTTGGATTCTGTTGCCTTGTGTAAGCACGTTATTAAGCCTGGCGACCTCACCGGTAGTCTGGATTCTGGCAATGGGATGTGAGTTGCATAAGCTATTAAGAGGATTCTTTTGGGCAGAGTTGATATTTTGACATTTCATTACAGAGGAACTGTGGCAAGCGCTGTTAGTGTGTGTGTGTGTGTGTGTGTGTGTGTGTGTGTGTGTGTGTGTAGATGCCTTGTCTGAACCTCTCTGTCTCTCTATTGATGTGTGTGTGTAGGGGGGAGGGGTATCATGCATTTATGATTGCAACTACCTCTATCCTTTTCTCTCTGACTCTGTGTGCATGTGTGTGTGTGTCTGTGTGTGCGTGCGTGCGTGCGTGCGTATGTGCGTGCGTGCGTGCGTGCGTGCGTGCGTGCGTGCGTGCGTGCGTGTGTGTGTGCGTGCATGCACGCTCATGCCCATCACAGAAAGCTCGAGATATAACAATGAAAGAGAGACATGAAAAAACAGACATAGAAACAGATGGAGAAGGAGTAGAAGAAAGAGAGAGAGAGAGCATCTAATTTAGGAGGTGGATCTCTGGCCAGGGCACATGGCTGGGTGATGCTGGGCTGGGTTCCTGTTTGGACAGATTGCCCCCTGCATGGTGTGCCACAGACGAGACTCCTCACAGACAATTATGAAAGCAGCTTAGAGTCCTCCATCCATCACATGTCAAGATCGTACCAATGTCACTACAAATCAGCTGTCAGACTCCTGTCATATTGCCAAATTCTTAACTGTCATGTAATGTGTCCCTTCTCTCTTCATCTCTCTCTCTCTCTCTCTCAATTTCAATTCAATTGAGGTTTATTGGCATGACAAAAAATATTTTTTTATTGCCAAAGCATACATGTATTATGTAAACATAACAAAACATCATCTCTCTCTCTGTCTCTCTCTCTCTCTTCTTTCTCCCCCAACTGTCTATCGATTGCCATCCTATCTTTCTGATGTTTTTGTGTGATATTTGGATGCTGTACAAATTGTATCTTTCTTGTTCTCTCTCTCTCTCGCTTTCTCGCTTTCTCTTTTACTTGCTCCTTCGGGGTCTTCTTTTTTTCAATTTGTTTGTTTGTTTGTTTGTGTGTTTGTTTGTTTGTTTGTTTCTTTCTTTCTTTCTTTCTTTCTTTTCTACTGAATTGCAGGCTGCATTCAAAGTGGCGAAATACTCCGTCTCTCCAGACATGGGATATGTCCTCTTTGCATACGATGTGAAGCCGGTATGTACCCATGGTTTTCATAAGGAATTAGCACAGATGTCTTATTCCCTTCAATCCAACACACAAAGCTTCTCAAGCTTTTAAGACAAGAAAAGAGCCTAACAGACAAACTTGGTAGCTGACAGTCACAGCAGTGTTGTTTTCCTCTTTTTCAATCCTCCCCTCTGAATCAGCGCAGAGATGTGTGTTGTTTACGTAAATGTAGCAAAGGAACAAACGGAACAAAAGCCGCTGTCAGTGCTCAGCTACTTATACAACTTATAGACTGCTGCAGGCAAAATCTGTGTTCCATGTTACAGTGACATTTGCAAAGAGACAGACAAACAGTCATGCCAACAGACAAGTCAGACTAACATACACACGCACACACACACATGCAAGGACAGGGTGCTAAGGGCTGTTATGTTTCAATGAGAAGTCAGTGGCCTTCAGGTGGTCAGGGTTAAGAGGGTTAGCATCAGCCAGTTAGCATTCCAGTTGGCCATCACCATCCTTAAAAATGGCGTCGGACGTGTTCACTTCGGGCCACATTATCACAAACAAGCCAATTAGGTGCCACTCAGACAGGCATACAGATAAACCCAGAAAGAGAATCCCCTGCCAGCCTTGTTAAGATCAGAGCAAGGGTCAGTTGTGTAAGAGACAGGCGTGTAATAGAATAAGAATGTGCTTTAGCTGGCATTTAAAAACCAGTGTGTACCTGCCACTCTTAAATAGTGTTTCAGTGAGCTAAACAAAATTAATGCGGCTTCCAATCTTGAAATAGTAAAAGTCAAACTGAGGTTTTGTGAGTGATGGAAGGGAGATTAAAAGAAAGAAAACAAATGGTCCTCTCAGTCAGCAAGGAAAGAGGAATTAAATTGGTGTAGAGAGGGACAAGGGGGGGAGGTGTTGGAGGGAATTCTCAATTCAGATCACCTTTACATCAGAGGATGAATGTGGCATGTAGCCACCACTGTATGCAGTTTGAGAGGATGAGACTGGAAGAGGAGAAAAGAGCAGAGGAGAGGAAAGAGGAGAGAGAGGAAAAAAGAGCAGAGGAGTAGAGTGATGAGGAGAGGAGAGGAGAGGAGAGGAGAAGAGTGGAGAGGAAAAAAGAAGAGAGCAGAAGAGTAGAGTCGTGAGGAGAATAGAGGAGTGGAGAGGAGAAGAGAGGAGAGGAGAGGAGAGGAGTGGGGACCAGAGGATAGGAGAGGAGTGGAGAGTGGAGGAGTGAGTGACCATGGGGACGAATTAAGACATAGAGCTCCAGAGGGCCAAAGCCTATCACTGTGGTGAACTGTGTGTGTTTGTGTGTGAGTGTGTGTGAGTTGCAGGGGGGCAGAACCTATTACTGAGCCCATCAGCTCCTGCTCTGCGCCACTTAGAGCAACACACACAGGCAATCTAAGCCAAGTCTGAAACAAGTGTGAGCCCATACACAAACACACACTCACACACACATGTACACACTCACATGTACAAACCCAGAAAGACACACACATAGCAGTGTCTAGCAGTGCTGCTCTCTGGGACATGATGACTATATGGATCAATTATCATTACTGGATAAAAGCATATTGGGTTACACTTTACTTGACAGTATCGACAGTAAGAGTGACATGACATTGTCATGAACGTGTCATAAACAAGTCATAAACGTTTATGACATAACACTTCTGTCATTAAAGGAACCATATGTAAGATTGTGGCCAAAACTGGTACTGCAATCACTTTCAGATTATTGTAGAGCGGTGTATCCCCTCCCCCTCCCCCCTGACTCGAGGTTGCCAACCCGGATGCCAAAACACTACTGACTTTGTGATTAGTAGATAGGTAGAGGGTGGCACATCAGGCCAAAACACAACATGACATGACAAAACACAACATCAACATCAGTTGAGGGCTGCAACTTCACTTTTTAAATGTCAATATGCTGGCCGGACTACTGTTGTCAGTGATATAAGTATTTGAAATGAACATGATTTATTAATGTCTAGTGACATATCAGGGCCATTTTATGATTAATTGAAAGACATTTCTTACATATGGTTCCTTTAAGTGTCATTCGTTTTTTTGTCATAACAAGTTAGGGTTATGATTAGGGTTAGGGTTAGGGTTAGGGTTCATGTGTCATGACAGTGTCATGTCACTCTTATGTCGATACTGTTGAAAAGTATAGTGTTACCGCATATTGTACACCTTGTCACTCTGCATCTCTAGGTTAACATATTTGGTTGTCTCTCCATAACGTGTGCATGGCACCATTGTATCAAGGCCATTTGTTATTGTCATTGCACTGGAACCATCGGTTCAAGCCACAAGGATTAATGAAGAGCTGGTGGCTTGTGTACATTGTGGATGCAAGAAGCTCGACAGCATATTTGACACAGCTGCTTATTTATTCCTCCACATCCATCACCCTGATGGTGACAACACCGTGACTGATGGTCAAGAGAAACCAAAGAGGTCTTGTCTTGGGCTTGTCTCATACTGTGCAACGAAATGTTTTATGGCATATGAAATAGAAAATGAAACTTATGCGGAAAGATGGGTTAAGATACATGAAGTGGAAAGATGGAATAATTAGATAATTTAAAACTTTAGTCTTATAATTTATGAAGTTGTCTTCCCTTAGAGGGGTGGGGTGGGTCAACCTTGTATGT
This sequence comes from Alosa alosa, assembly GCF_017589495.1. Classification (NCBI taxonomy): domain Eukaryota; kingdom Metazoa; phylum Chordata; class Actinopteri; order Clupeiformes; family Clupeidae; genus Alosa; species Alosa alosa. The sequence goes on from NC_063205.1 coordinate 15,850,560, forward strand.
TTTCTGGTTGGAACAGAAACTTAGAAAGACGAAAATAATAATAATAATAATAATAATAATAATAATAATAATAATGATGATAAAATAATGAATACAGAAAGGAAAGACAGAAGAATAAAAATAAAAGAAAATGGTCCTCTAATGAGGGGGGGGGGGCAGAATGTGAGCTCTGTCCAGTTCTGACATGGTGGTCTTTCACTTGCCCTGCAGGTTTACAGACACTCCTACACTGCCAGCTACATCATTTACAACATCCACACAAGGTAAGTCTGTCCTCGAGTGGTTAGTCATATTTGGAAGGAAGACGAAGCAAGAGGTTTTTCTTTACTTCTGGAGAGTGTGTTCATTCACAGAGAGGATTAATAGAGTCTAGACTCATTCTTGTGTCTCGTTTCTATTTCCATCTGTTTTGTGTCCTGTACACTCTCTTTTTGTTTCTTGCTTTTCTCCTTCAAAGTTTATTATCTCTTTCCTTCCCTTTCTCTCTCTCTATTTTTCTCTCTCTCTCTCTCTCGCTCTCACAAAGCTGAAAATGACAGCCAAGATAAAAGGGTGGTAGCCATCTTTGTATGCTTAGATCTTTAAATCATCAAAGTCCGGTTGAGTACAAATGGTCTATCTGGGAGACAATTGTAACTGATAGAGTTGTTTGAACTCACTTATGTACTGACTTCATTTTCATTTATTTTAATGTCTTGCTCCCTCTCCATCTATCCATTTTCCTTACTCTCTCTCAATCCATTTCCTTCACAATTTCAATATAAAGCCCCTATACATTCATACAAAGTCTACAAGTCTGTACAAAAGTATGCAAAATGTCTATATTTGTCTATAATGTCTATACTTGTATAGACTTACTTAAATTCTCTCTCTCTCTCTCTCTCTCTCTTTCTCTTTCTTGTAGGGAGGTGTGGGAGTTGAACCCCCCTGAGGTCCATGACTCAGTGCTTCAGTTTGCTGACTGGGGGGTGAAGGGACAGCAGCTGGTAAACGAAACACCCCCACATTTCAGTAGTAAACACATGCACATCAACACCCTGGAAACACCCCCTCATGCACATCAACACCCGGAAACCGCAACACCACTCAGTAGTAAACACATGCACATCAACACTCCTGAAACACCCCCACCTTTCAGTAGTAAACACATGCACATCAACACCTCGGAAACACCCCCACCACTCAGTCTGTGCAACAATATTTTAATCAAAAGCTACTAACTCCTGCTGTGCTACTTGGGTGCAGACTAGAGTATATTAAAACGTTATGTTTCAATTTGAGGTTTACAGTAAGACACACTTTATAACCAAACATCTAGTATAACCAACTACTAGTTATAGTTATATTAGTATAACCAACCAACTACTTGCCCCGACTTGGTTCAGAACTATTCCTTATCTCAATGACGAGCTCTGCTGTGAAAGTCAGAGGGGGTTGTGGTATGGCAGGCAGAAGCAGGAAATAACCACCTCCTGGCGGGCAGATATTTGAGTCTGACATCAAGTGAAAGCCAGGTGTCATGAGAGAGGCCAATCAATCCATTATGCAATTTTAAAAGAGCAGGTATCTGAAAAAAAGTGCACTGAATTCAGTTATCAAGGGACAAATCTGCAGAAAACCAGTTTAACCCGATGCTCTCTCTTTCTCTCTCCTTTCCTCTCTCTCTCTCTCCCTTCTTCTCTCTCTCTCTATCACTCTTTCTCTCCTTTTCCCTTCCCCTGTGACTACAGATCTACATTTTTGAGAATAACATCTATTACCGTTCCGAAGTGAGGAGCAATTCCCTGCGGCTCACCTCTTCTGGGAAAGAGGGGGTCGTTTTCAACGGAATTGCCGACTGGCTGTATGAGGGTAGGTATGAATGTCAATGACAGAGAGGGGTTCAAGACATATCCAAGGACAGGCTCATGGAGGGAGGGGGGGGGGGGGGGAGCAGTGGCATTAGCAGCACTAAATCAAATCCCGTGAATTGACTCAAGACACATGGAAGAAGGATAAACAAGGATTTTTTTTTTTCACACGGATGAGTTCTCAGTTTGCCGTCTTTCTTCTGCAAACATATTGGAGCGTGTTTCTTAGCGGCTGCGGATAGATAGTATGACTCCGCCTGTTCTGCCGTGATATTAAATGAACAAGGAAAGGGAGTCAAATTTGGAGCAAAGTTAATTAAATTTAAATGAAGATGAGACGAGTCTTTCTCAAGACCGTTGGCAGATATTAGTACTATGATCTATGTATGAGGCCCCGACCAGGCTGGAGAAGAACTGTTTTACTCCAAATATGAATCTAGTAATTAGGCTGTAATTATAGACTTCACTCTCATGCTCACTTAATTTCACCTTGGCCCGCGTCGTGAAATGTCCTATTGGTGCATGGTTACGATGTGTGGTGAGGTGTTTTGTGCTGAGGCATAGATTGCATTTTTTTTTGCTGGGATGGCACCTTTTTTTTCCTTCTATTCACTTCTCGCTGTGAAAAAGCCTTGATGACTGACATTAAGACTAAAGTTAGAAGAGTACCTGCTCTTTGAATAACAGATGTTTTGTACAGAGATGTATAGAAAACATTTTGTTCAAAGAGGTTTTTTTTCCTGGTGTTTGTCATTTTGTCCTTTTTTCGCTTCCATTCATTCACACAGAGACGCAGATTATTCTGGAACATCATCAGACATCTATTTTTCAAAATGAACTCCATATGATAACACACTTTCTTTTCCTCCTGCCGCTCTTTGGTGCTGCACCTACATTTTAACTCCAGACTAGAGCTTTCAAACCCACTCCTCTCTGTCGGAGCTGTTCCATCGCTAAAAATAATCCATGAGGAGGACAAACGTCTTAGATTGCAGGAACAACGGACAACCCCATGCTGTTCACACAAACAGACACAGTGGGGCCAGATGGGAAGTGAAAGGCGATGGCACCAATCGTTGTGTAATGCTCTCTCGATGCTCATGGATTCACTGTGCTGTGACTCGAGTGGACACTAATGGGTTGTGTATTTTTACACCCTGGGTTGTTGTTATGTTGTGTGTTTGTTGTTGTTGTTGTTATGTTGTGTGTTTATTGTTGTTGTTTTTGTAGAGGAGGTGCCACTGATGACCCCTCTATTACTCAAACTACTTCTAGTAATACCCTGTGTTGTTGTTGTTGTTGATGATGTTGTTGCTGTTGTGTATTTATTGTTGTTACTGTTGTTGTTGTTGTGTTTTTGCAGAGGAGGTGCTCAAGACACACAAGGCCCACTGGTGGTCCCCAGACGGAGAGATGCTGGCGTTTCTGGTCATCAACGACACTCTGGTGCCCAACATGGCCCTGCCTCAGTTCACTGGAGCGGCCTACCCCAAAGGAAAGCAGTACCCCTACCCAAAGGTACAGTACAGTGTGCAATGCATGACAACATGAACAAGACACTCCCTTTGCTTCATGAAGACATTCATGAATTGGATGCTTAAAATGTGCTACACTGTCTCAATAGATATCATAAGCACTGCTGCACTTCTGTACATATGGAGGCTTATATTCTCTATTCTAATGGAAACAATCTTCTCGGCATTGGCTCGTCATAAACATGTTATAAGCAAAAACATAAGCAAACACGTTTTTAGTGATAGTGTTCAGCTCCTTTGTTGTTCAGAAAACAGTGTTAAGTTAATTTGTAAGGTTGGATATTTTGTTGAGGGTGCCGTGCTTTCTGATGAAGAAAGTGCTAAACCTCGACAGATGAATGAGCTTGAGGAGAGAAGTCCATCTGTAATTTCTTCCTTGGTGTTTGGAAAAGGAAAGATTTTTTCACTTGACTTTGTTGCAATATAGTGATTGATTGATGTGTTACCCCAGTCAACATAAATCATACTTCAAAACCTCACATACTTAAAATATGTGTGTGTAGTGTGTGTGTGTGTGTATGTGTGTGTGTGTGCGTGTGTGTGCGTGTGTGTGTGTGTGTGTGTGTGTGTGTGTGTGTGTGTGTGTGTGTGTGTGTGTGTTTTGTGTGTGTGTATGTGTGTGTGTGTGTGTGTGTACAAGGTGTACTGTATGTGTGTACGTGACGGAGCGACCACAGTTCGTCAGACTGAAGAACTGTCTCTCTGACACTGTGATCAGCAGCACCGGAGCGCCACAGGGAACTGTGCTCTCTCCAGTCCTGTTCACCCTGTACACATCTGACTTCTGCTACAACACTGAGTCATGCCACATGCAGAAGTTTTCTGACGACACTGCAATTGTGGGGTGTATCAGGAATGGGCAGGAGGAGGAGTATAGGAGCCTGGTGGAGGACTTTGTGCAATGGTGCAAACTCAATCATCTCCAACTCAACACTTCAAAGACCAAGGAGATGGTGGTGGATTTCCGCAGATCTAAGCCCACTCTGCTACCAGTCTCCACTGATGGGGTCAATGTCGATGTGGTAAGCACCTACAAGTACCTGGGTGTCCACCTGGACAATAAACTGGACTGGTCAGCCAACACTGACGCACTCTACAAGAAAGAGAAAGGGCAGAGCAGGCTGTACTTCCTGAGGAGGCTGCGCTCCTTCAATGTGTGCAGCAAGCTCCTCAGGATGTTCTACCAGTCTGTTGTTGCCAGCGTCCTCTTCTATGCAGTGGTATGTTGGGGAGGAAGCACAAAGAAGAAGGATGCGGGGCGACTTGACAGGCTGGTAAGGAAAGCTGGCTCTGTAGTGGGAGCTGAACTGGAGTGCATCACTTCAATATCAGATAAAAGGGCCCTGAATAAACTGATCAACATCTTGGACAATGAGTGTCATTCACTCCACAGCACTATTGTTAAGCAGAAGAGCCTGATCAGCTGGAGACTTCGCTCACTGCCTTGCACAACAGACAGACTGAGGAAGTCATTCATCCCCAGGGCCATTGAATGCCTCACTAAAGGGAAGAGGAGAAATAGACTTCTCTGCATAGTCTGTCTGCCTCTTCACCACCTCCAATATCTTGAACTGTCTGTCCACTAGTCACTTTACATTTGTCTTCTGCCTCACTGTTTGCATGCTGTATTAGCACATATGCACAACCCCTCCCTCCATGCCACATACCTTTCTTAATATAGTTATTTATATATAGATATATAGACTTTATTCTTGCACTGTTGCACTGTTTGACTTACTCATTTGCACCATCACCATGACACTCATTCACACAGAGCACCTTACCTTACCTTATGCACTGAGAACCACAGGCTCAGTCCCTGCTTCAGTCATTGCAAGCGCACCTGATTGATTATTCACCCACTATGTGGATACTGTTTTTTAGAATTGATTTTGATTAAGTTTTATTTAGTATAATTTGTATTTTGTATATTTAGTATATTCTTTATCTTCTACAGTCCTTATTGCTTAGTTGTGTTTTTTATATTATATACTTTTAATTACTTTTTTCTGCTGTTATTGAATGTGTGTGTGTGTTGTCTGTATGCTACTGTGACTTGAATTTCCCCTAGGGATCAATAACGTATATCTATCTATCTATCTACAGGGTGTGTGTGTGTGTGTTTGTGTGTAGAGGTGGGTCGTGTTTCCATGCCCCTCCTCAATCCCTCTCCAACACCCCAACACCCACACCCCCCCCCCCCAAACACACGCACACACACACACACAGTACAAATTACCCGTACATATTCAGTGGAACACCAGTGATCCACTCCCTCAGTCAGAGAGAATGGGCGCTGGTATTTACGCTTCTATCTTCCTCAGCTCCTCTGTTGTTCTCTCTGTTCTCCTCCACGGCTTCAGCTCCAAGAAAAGGTCACCTCTCATCGTACAGAGCAATGCATCATGGGAAATTCATGTTTTTCTTCCCCTCGCCTGATTGTTTTCTGGGGGTTTTTTTGCCTCCACGTCAGGAGGGAACCAGAACACACACTTTTTTTTTTGCGAATCCTGTGAATGTCACTGCCCGTGGTTGCTTTAGCTAATCAGCTGTTGATGGTTTTGCACAGACGCTGGTGGAATTGGACACTAAATAAATGATCAGGCCGCCTGTTGCCACACGCCTCAAGTGTCTCTGGATAATAACCAGAAGTAGAGGATCCAAGGAGAAGTGCCATCAAGGAAGATGGGTTGAGTGGGACAAAATAAAAAGCAGATATTGGTGTGAGATTCATAGAGAGAAATCGTCAAGAGTTGTGCTCTTACTAACACGTTTTTTTTTAATGCATGAAATATTGCTTATTTATATTGTGTCATCCAGGAACGAGTATGAATGTTAATATTGTTGCTCTTCAGTGGCTTAGATTCCCTCTGGGGTTTCCACTTTTGAAAGTACTTCTGTGTGTGTGTGTGTGGGTGGGTGTCTGTGTGTCTGTGTGTATGCGTGTGTGTGTAGATATGTGTGGTTCAGGTAAGGTTCAGGTATGCTTTCCACACTTGAGTGGGCGCGGACTGTAAGGGAGGTCAGAATGGAAGGGTTTCCATGGCAAGTGAGTGAGTGCCATTACATCTCGGCAGGAAAAGGGTACGCATGAGAGTTCAGGTGTGAATATATGAGCACATGGGAGGGAGAGAGGGAGAGAGAGAGAGAGAGTGAGAGAGAGAGAAATTGAGAGAGAGAGAGAGAGAGAGAGAGAAGAGCTGTGCAGTAATTGTGTGTGTGTGGGCAAGCATTTCTGTGAATGTGTATGCATCTGAATGTCTATGTGTCTCAGTGTGTGGGTACTGTATATATGTGTGTGTGTGTGTGTGTGTGTGTGTGTGTGTGTGTGTGTGTGTGAAATACATCTGCCGGAACAATACATTCAGATAGTTAAGGATGTGTATGAAAAATCTTATCTACAAGTGATATGCGGACATCAGTTAACAAAACCGTAAAACTTGAGGTTGGAATTAAAATGGGATGCCCCTACTCGCCCCGCCCGGCAGTAGGCCTACATCCCCGAACCCTGTCCAGGCCTTTTGCCGATGACGTCCTCCTCGTATCAAGAGAAGAGAACGTAATTACTAACATGCTGTCAAACACCGATCGCTTCCTGCAATGGTCTGGGCTTGAAGTTAAGAACAGCAAATGCGCAGTGTTCTATGACCGGCGCAGCGGAGGCAACAGGTGGTATAGGGCCAAATATGACCACCCTCCCTCATTCACAATAGCTTACACAAACTTACAGCTATCTCGGACACAAGTTTAATGTGGCGGGTGAATGGCAGGAACAGGTGAGAGATATCTGTGAGGAGTATTCTGCCAGATTGGACCTGATAGACCAATGCCCCTTGCCGACCTGTATGAAACTCCAGGCAGTTCGGGACATAGCCCTCTCCAAAATCCAACACCTGTTTGCCAATGTTCACATCGCCAAAAAAACTTTGAAAGAACTGAACAATAAGACAGTGCAGCTGGTTACAGGGCTCTTAAGTGTCACGCATTGAGCGTGACAGTCACTCATTTCAGTCTTTTGTCACGCTCTCCCGCCACACATTGTATTTCTCACGCAGAAAAACTATTTATATATTTAGTATGCTGCCTCAGCGCCCAAAATGTCTCTGGACAGCAGGAATCAAGCGCGTCTCCCCTGGAGTTGAGCCTGTCACTTATCAGCCAATCAAAAATAACGAGAGGGGCTACACAATAGCCAATCAGAAAATAGCACTATTGTATCTGGGTAAGATTTAACGCAACAACCAATGAAAAAACGCGTATCCTGGAATTGTTGAACGTGAATTATTGAACGCGAACCTGTTTCGTTCACCTTGAAGCTTCCAGCATCAGTTCATGGTTTCAGCACAGAGTAAGTCATCTTTTAATGTTACAACAAATCCACAACTTGTTTGACACAAACAATGACAACGTGACTGCTAGAGAATGTTTCCCAGACAATTAGCATCAGTTGTTCATGACTGTCTCTAACTTAGCCAACAGTTTCACAGCCTGTTCATTGACAACACTTGCTCAGAACAAGTAGCCTATGCCTAGTCATATTCTACTTTCGTTCACACGATGACTGACATATTGTCACATTCTAAACATATCTCACTCCAAATAGGCTTAATCATTTTATTAGCACTAAACAAATTAAAGTGTATTGCATAGCCTATTGTTATAGGTCACTTTTAAAATCATCATATAATTATATCCTGGCCATGGATGCATTAGTCATTGCATCTGCATTCAAAAATGTCAGGTAAAAAGCAATTAAGCATCCTCTCATTCACCCTGAGAGGAAAGCCCCCTAAAAGGTCCAGGTTAGTGGATGCTCAGAGGTGGTGAAAAAGCCCATTATTGAATTGTCAGTGCCATGTGTCAAATCTTTTCTTTTGCAAATCTGAGCAATTATAAATTATACTTTTGCCCCATTTTGACTTAGGAGGGCATTGCTCCTACATACTGTAGCCAATAATCAAATGCCTGCTCTCTTTTGGAAAGCTGAGACACTGTTGGAAAACAATTAGAATAACTGTGTGATGTAGCCTACTGACACAAAGTTACAAAGGCTAGATTATTATTTTCTTTTTCTACTAACAAGCATCTTTGAACTGACCACATTTCAGCCCTCTAGGTCTTGACTTGATATGACTTGAGTCCTAGCATTAGGTCTTGTCATGCTGTGTGCAAAAGTAGGTGAATATAGAATGACAACATGAGTACTTTAGACCATTATTTGCCAAGATATGCTCATGCATTTTGTAAAATGCCCCATAGGACGTTGGGTTATCCAAAATGCATACAGTAGGACTGGCAATCAAATGCCTACTGCATATGAACCCCTTATAAGCATAATCTTGGCCTCAAATGAAAGGTAATACTGGTTAGAGCGCTCGACTCCCATGCCGGTGTGTTGAGGTGGCGGGTTCGAGGGCAACCTCTGGAACATCTGAAGGCATATTATTAAACAGCAACAAAAAGTTGTAGTTTTTGTTGCAACCCGTCTGACCAGCCACCCATTTAACCCCCGGACTGGGGGGGAATTGTCGACGGGGAATGTCACTTGCCTTTCCTCAAAACTTGAGAGCCCTGTGGTTAGGAAATTGACAAATCTTAACACACACACAACACGGAGTATAATTTTCATGAACAAATCAGAGGGGGGACTTGGAATCCCCAACATTGAATGGATTTATATAGCCACCAAAATAAGTCACTTACTGCATATGTTAAATAACGACAACCCGACCGTGCGAGCAACGGCCCGGAGCTCATTGCTACTGGAACCAAACGTAAGATCCCCCTTGCCCCTCATGGAGAACCAGGTTTCCTGGGCTTTAGAAAGAAACAGAGTGGAAAACTGTGCGGTCAGATTGTGCCTGATCTAAACGATCTGTGTAGCAGCAATAACATACAGCTAAATTGGTACGCACAAGCTGTGGACAGGTAAACGTCAGCGAGGAGCTAATCATGGACTTAAATGTGCATGCTGAAGCGACTCTACACCATGACGAAACCAGCAAAAAGCTGAACAGCCGGACATGCAGGTATGAGATCCTCCAACACTTCCATTCTCAGCAGCGCAATCACTGGGTGAACCTGCGCCTCCAAGGTAAACTCGCCTGCCTACAGTGTGCGGACCGGACAGTTTCACATTCGGCACTACATAACCCATCTGTTAACGCAGGCATTCAACAATTTGTCATTAAAGCTAGGTTGCAAGCACTCCCCACTCAGTATAACCTCTCCCTGTGGTATCCACAACGTCATGAACCGTTTTGCCTTCTACACGACAGCACAATAGAATCGACCGCGCACATAATGAACGATTGCCCAGCATATAAAGCACTCTACATAGCCCGACACGATCGCATTGTCGATATTACAACCAGCGAACTACGCAGAGTATATGGACAAAGTATAATACACACAAACAAAAAAATACAATTGAACTGGTTCACACAGACGGTCGCTGTTAGAAGTCCACCGAGTTGCGCATCTACACGATCGTTCACTACTTCAGACTGTGCTTCCAGTGATCTCCAGACTGCAGGCCTAACGTCAACGTGATCTCCAAACTGCCAGTGAATTCACTGGGTTGATCATTTGCTATCGTTAAAGAACGTTGTTGGCATATCGGTTGTGAAGACACTCTGTGCAGTTTTCACGGATCACCATTGCCCTTGGACATTTTCAGCTGGTTTGGAAATTGGACTAATTTTAACACCACCTTCCCCTTTTTAAATATATTTTCTTTTCTTTTTTTCACTTTTTTATTTGTTTATTTGTTTTGTTGTCTGTCTTATATGTCTTGGTGTCACGGGTACGCTGGCGACTACGCCGCTCCGTCCAGCATTTTTTGTATTTGTTATTTTTTAAATGTATTTGTCATGTCTTGATGTCATGGGCACGCTGGCGACTACGCCGCTCCATCCGGCATCGTTTGTCTTGTTATGTGTCTTGTTTGTTGGAGCGCTTTGGGTTGCACTATGTGCATGTTAAATGCGCTTTAAAAATAAAACTGACTTGACTTGACTTGACACTTGAATGACTACTCTCTAGAAAGTGTTCTCAGAGACTCTCCAAACACTCCTGACATTGTTGTTGTTGATGATCTTTTAAAAACTGTTGTGCTTTGACATGTACATGGACCTGTGTTTCTCGGAAAAAATGTTAAAATACCAGCCATTAACTCATGCTCTTTCAGTAGGTGGTTATAGCACAAAAATGGTTGTACTTATTTATGGTAGCCTTGGACATGTTCATAGACTCTGTGTTAGAGGATTGCAAATTGCTGGACTTAACAAGACAAAATCTAAGCAAATAGCCAAATACTGCTCTGTGTCAGCCATCATAGGCAGTCTGCATATATGGAGAAGGCGGTGCCATCTCTACCCCTGATAATATGTATTTATCCACTGATTTAACTGATCATATGTATTTATACACTGATTTAGCTGATAAGATGTATTTATCCTGATTTACATGTAAAGCTGTAAGCACTTGCACAGTGTTTGTGTTGCATCCATGTGCATGCAAGTATTTAGCGCTTACTCTGTGCTCTATGTGAGTGCATATGTCTCCATACCTTTATGTGGGTGGGTGTTAATTTGTTTGAATATGGATGAGTGCATATTATTGCAGTAGTGACACTTTGGTGTGTGTGCGCGTGTGTGTGTATGTGTGTGTGTGTGTGTGTGTGTGTGTGTGCGTGTGTGCGTGTGTGTGCGTGTGTGTGTGTGTGTGTGTGTGTGTGTGTGTGTGTGTGTGTGTTTCAGGCTGGCAAGCCCAACCCATCTGTCAGGCTTTTCGTGGTGAATCTGTACGGCCCCACACACACTCAAGAACTGGTGCCTCCAAACACTCAAGACACTCCCAAACTGGTGAGCTCCACTAACCTCAGGTAAGCTCCGCTCTCAAACTCAGGTGAGTTCAGTAGCACATGTCTTTAGCTCAGTTGAGGTCTTCTCAAAACTGGTCAACTCGCCTTTATGCTGATTCTGACTAATGCATCACAATGCATCACTGGCAACACTGGCAAAACAAACGGCCACCGTTGTATAGTCAGACAGCATGAACAATTTCTGGGCAACATCATTCTCACCTCACCTTCACCTCTCTCTTGCAAAATTCTATAATCTATATACAGTATATATTTATAATCTGTGTCCCAAGTTATCCTAGCAACTTCCCAGATACAAACTAAGAAAAAGCCCAGTTTTGTCAATAATCGTTTGGATGAGTGTCGGGCCTTGAGAGAGCACTGACTGTGACGTTCCTATAGCAGTCTTAGTATCCGTTAAATGCCTAGTAGATTTATAAGACCTCTGGGGATGGGGTGGTGTCAATAAGTGGCTTTTACACATGGCCCTGAAGAACTTCTGAGTGAGTGTGTATGTGTGTGTGTGTGTGTGTGTGTGTCATCTTCACGCCCGCATTGATTGGCTCTTTCGCTTGCGGTGTCCGCAGGGACTACTACGTGGTGATGGTCAAGTGGATCAGCAACACGCACACGGCAGTGCGATGGCTCAACCGAGCCCAGAACGTCTCCATTCTCACCGTCTGCGACGCCACCATCGGGGCCTGCGTGAATGTGCGGCTCTCTTTTAAGTACACTAAAGCACGTTAAAATGGCCATAGAATGGCCACTCACAGAGCTGTCTGAAGAATTTTATTTGTATGTGTGTTGGGGTAGTTTGGAAGATATTAAAGCAGTGTTTCCCACAGAATTGAATTCTATTTGTGGTGGTAGGTTTGCAGAATTAACTTGAATGCAACAGTTTTTAGCAAATTAGCGCAGCGTGGTTATGATGCTAACCAGATTTAAGCACAATTTAGAACAACCTGGAAAATCATTGTGTGGTGGTCAATCTTGATATTGTGGTGGGCCGCCACAAATAAGTCAATGTATGGGAAACACTGTAAAGGGTGAGTGGATATGGTTCGGTAAAAATTATACTGTATGCTTTCAGAGTGTTATTCAGCAACACAAATGTGGTTCATTGTTGTGGGTAGAAAGATGGACATACAGTATAGGAAGAGATAGAAAGACAGAAAATAAAAAAGGAAGGTCACTGTCGACACATGCGTAGCTGTCGGTAAAGGCCTTGACCACTCAAAGCTATTTTGCAAGTGGTCTGGCTGTTGAAGGTCCTCTCGACTTTTGAAATGTTTTGATTCACTGTACAAGACCAGTTATTGTGATGAGAGAATAATTCAGTGACTCGTTTATTCATTAAGTGATAAGATCTTCAAGGTGTAATTTTCTTTTATTCTTGCAGAAACATGAAGAAACATCTGA